>NW_027018090.1:0-86004 GCF_032854445.1 Liolophura sinensis | reverse complement strand
GGTACTTGATACAGTCTGCTGTAAAAAGTACAACTGAACACTGACCCCACTTCAGTAAGGTGCCAAAAGAATGCGGAATTGAGCCAGGCATCGGCAGCTGTTGAAAAATTGCAAATTTCCCTGGTTTCCATGGAGTAAGAGCGTTACTGGGCACGTGATTATGACATCAATATTCATTGAATTGTCGCTACAGCAAAAGTATTGGTCGGAGAGCAACGCGGTTTGGCACCATTCGATTTCTCGTCACAAAATACGTCGGATTAGGCTCTTACCAGCAGCACTGGAACAGTTTTTCCAATTTTGCAATTTACCTGGTCTTTTTGTTAATTGAAATCGGCTACACTGTACACTGTACAATCGCGACTGGTCATTACTACATTCAACTTTTGACTATAAGTTATGTGCCCTTCGGTAGCCCAGAAGACGTCAAATCTTCGGCTAAGCCCATTTAACTCACCCAGCAATTGTCTTACTTCTAAGTGCAAGACAATCTCAATGTCTTTATCTACGTGTAGAAAAACCACACCATTTGTACGTGAAAAACACAAGGTACTTGATACAGTCTGCTGTAAAAAGTACAACTGAACACTGACCCACTTCAGTAAGGTGCCAAAAGATGCGGGAATTGAGCCAGTCATCGGCAGCTGTTGAAAAATTGCAAATTTCCTGGTTTCCATGGAGTAAGAGCCGTTGCTGGCACGTGATTATGACATTAATGATCATTCAATTGTCGCTACAGCCAAAAGTATTGGTCGGAGAGCAACGCGGTTTGCACCATTCGATTTCTCGTCACAAAATACGTCGGATTAGCCTCTCACCAGCAGCACTGGAACAGTTTTTCCACTTTTGCATTTTTGCCTGGTCTTTTTGTTAATTGAAATCGGCTACACTGTACTCTGTACAATCGCGACTGGTCATTACTATATTCCAACTTTTGACTATAAGTTATGTGCCCTTCGGTAGCCCAGAAGACCTGAAATCTTTGGGCTAAGCCCATTTAGCTCTCCCAGCAATTGCCTTACTTCTAAGTGCAAGACAATCTCAATGTCTCTATCTACGAGTAGAAAAAACCACACCATTTGTACATAAAAAACACAAGGTACTTGATACAGTCTGCTGTAAAAAGTACAACTGAACACTGACCCACTTCAGTAAGGTGCCAAAAGATGCGGAATTGAGCCAGCATCGGCAGCTGTTGAAAAATTGCAAATTTCCCTGGTTTCCATGGAGTAAGAGCCGTTGCTACGCACGTGATTATGACATAAATGTTTATTCAATTGTGGCTACAGCCAAAAGTATTGGTCGGAGAGCAACGCGGATTGCACCATTCGATTTTTCGTCCACAAATACGTCGGATTAGCCTTCTACTAGTAGCACTGGAACAGTTTTTGCACTTTTGCATGTTTGCCTGATCTTTTTGTTAATTGAAACCGGCTACACTGTACTCTGGTACAATCGCGACTGGTCATTACTATATTCAACTTTTGGACTATAAGTTATGTGCCCTTCGGTAGCTCAGAAGACCTGAAATCTTTGGGCCCAAGCCCATTTAACTCACCCAGCAATTGCCTTACTTCTAAGTGCAAGACAATCTCAATGTCTTTATCTACGTGTAGAAAAACCACACCATTTGTACATAAAAAACACAAGGTACTTGATACAGTCTGCTGTAAAAAGGTACAAGTGAACACTGACCCACATTTATAAGGTGCCAAAAGATGCGGAATTGGGGCCAAGCATCGACAGCTGTTAAAAAATTGCAAAATATCCCTGGTTTCCATGGAGTAATGAGCCGTTACTGGGCACGTGATTATGACATCAATATTCATTGAATTGTCGCTACAGCCCAAAAGTATTGGTCGGAGAGCAACGCGGTTTGCACCATTCGATTTCTCGTCACAAAATACGTCGGATTAGGCTCTTACCAGCAGCACTGGAACAGTTTTTCCAATTTTGCAATTTTACCTGGTCTTTTTGTTAATTGAAATCGGCTACACTGTACACTGTACAATCGCGACTGGTCATTACTACATTCAACTTTTGACTATAAGTTATGTGCCCTTCCGTAGCCCAGAAGACGTCAAATCTTTCGGCTAAGCCCATTAACTCACCCAGCAATTGTCTTACTTCTAAGTGCAAGACAATCTCAATGTCTTTATCTACGTGTAGAAAAAACCACACCATTTGTACGTGAAAAACACAAGGTACTTGATACAGTCTGCTGTAAAAAGTACAACTGAACACTGACCCACTTCAGTAAGGTGCCAAAAGATGCGGAATTGAGCCAGTCATCGGCAGCTGTTGAAAAATTGCAAATATCCCTGGTTTCCATGGAGTAAGAGCCGTTGCTGGGCACGTGATTATGACATAAATGATCATTCAATTGTCACTACAGCCAAAAGTATTGGTCGGAGAGCAAACGCGGATTGCACCATTCGATTTCTCGTCACAAATACGTCGGATTAGCCTCTTACCTGTAGCACTGGAACAGTTTTTCCACTTTTGCATTTTTGCCTGGTCCTTTTTGTTAATTGAAACCGGCTAAAACTGTACTCTGTACAATCGCGACTGGTCCATTACTATATTCAACTTTTGACTATAAGTTATGTGCCCTTCGGTAGCTCAGAAGACCTGAAATCTTTGGGCCAAGCCCATTTAACTCACCCAGCAATTGTCTTACTTCTAAGTCCAAGACAATCTCAATGTCTTTATCTACGTGTAGAAAAACCACACCATTTGTGCGTGAAAAACACAAGGTACTTGATACAGTCTGCTGTAAAATATACAACTAAACACTGACCCACATTTATAAGGTGCCAAAAGATGCCGAATTGGGCCAAGCATCGGCAAGCTGTTAAAAAAATTGCAAATATCCCTGGTTTCCATGGAGTAAGAGCCGTTGCTGGGCACGTGATTATGACATCAATATTCATTGAATTGTCGCTACAGCCAAAAGTATTGGTCGGAGAGCAACGCGGTTTGCACCATTCGATTTTTTGTCACAAAATACGTCGGATTAGCCTCTTACTAGTAGCACTGGAACAGTTTTTGCACTTTTGCATTTTTGCCTGGTCTTTTTGTTAATTGAAACTGGCTACACTGTACTCTGTACAATCGCGACTGGTCATTACTATATTCAACTTTTGACTATAAGTTATGTGCCCTTCGGTAGCTCAGAAGACCTGAAATCTTTGGGCCAAGCCCATTTAACTCACCC
Source organism: Liolophura sinensis (assembly GCF_032854445.1). NCBI lineage: Eukaryota > Metazoa > Mollusca > Polyplacophora > Chitonida > Chitonidae > Liolophura > Liolophura sinensis. Next base: position 82,787 of record NW_027018090.1, on the reverse strand, counting down.
AGCAATTGTCTTACTTCTAAGTCCAAGACAATCTCAATGTCTTTATCTACGTGTAGAAATACCAGACCATTTGTACATAAAAAACACAAGGTACTTGATACAGTCTGCTGTAAAAAGTACAACTAAACACTGACCCACATTTATAAGGTGCCAAAAGATACGGAATTTGGCCAAGCATCGGCAGCTGTTAAAAAATTGCAATTATCCCTGGTTTCCATGGAGTAAGAGCCGTTGCTGGGCACGTGATTATGACATCAATATTCATTGAATTGTCGCTACAGCCAAAAGTACTGGTCGGAGAGCAACGCGGATTGCACCATTCGATTTCTCGTCACAAAATACGTCGGATTAGCCTCTTACCAGCAGCACTGGAACAGTTTTTCCACTTTTGCATTTTTACCTGGTCTTTTTGTTAATTGAAATCGGCTACACTGTACTCTGTACAATCGCGACTGGTCATTACTATATTCAACTTTTGACTATAAGTTATGTGCCCTTCGGTAGCCCAGAAGACGTCAAATCTTTCGGCTAAGCCCATTTAACTCACCCAGCAATTGCCTTACTTCTAAGTGCAAGACAATCTCAATGTCTTTATCTACGTGTAGAAAAACCACACCATTTGTACATAAAAAACACAAGGTACTTGATACAGTCTGCTGTAAAAAGTACAACTGAACACTGACCCACTTCAGTAAGGTGCCAAAAGATTCGGAATTGAGCCAGGCATCGGCAGCTGTTGAAAAATTGCAAATTTCCCTGGTTTCCATGGAGTAAGAGCCGTTGCTGGGCACGTGATTATGACATAAATGATCATTCAATTGTCACTACAGCCAAAAGTATTGGTCGGAGAGCAACGCGGTTTGCACCATTCGATTTCTCGTCACAAAATACGTCGGATTAGCCTCTTACCAGCAGCACTGGAACAATTTTTCCACTTTTGCATTTTTGACTGGTCTTTTTGTTAATTGAAATCGGTTACACTGTACTCTGTACAATCGCGACTGGTCATTACTATATTCAACTTTTGACTATAAGTTATGTGCCCTTCGGTAGCCCAGAAGACGTCAAATCTTCCGGCTAAGCCCTTTTAACTCACCCAGCAATTGTCTTACTTCTAAGTCCAAGACAATCTCAATGTCTTTATCTACGTGTAGAAAAACCACACCATTTGTACGTGAAAAACACAAGGTACTTGATACAGTCTGCTGTAAAAAGTACAACTGACCACAGACCCACATTGAATAAGGTGCCAAAAGATGCGGAATTCAGCCAGGTATCGGCAGCTGTTAAAAAGTTGCAAATTTCCCTTGTTTCCATGGAGTAAGAGCCGTTGCTGGGTACGTGATTATGACATAAATGATCATTCAATTGTCACTACAGGCAAACGTATTGGTCGGACAGCAACGCGGTTTGCACCATTCGATTTGTCGTCACAAAATACGTCGGATTAGTCTCTTACCAGCAGCACTGGAACAATTTTTTCAATTTTGCATTTTTGCCTGGTCTTTTTGTTAATTGAAATCGGCTACACTGTACTCTGTACAATCGCGACTGGTCATTACTATATTCAACTTTTGACTATAAGTTATGTGCCCTTCGGTAGCCCAGAAGACGTCAAATCTTTGGGCTAAGCCCATTTAACTCACCCAGCAATTGTCTTACTTCTAAGTCCAAGACAATCTCAATGTCTTTATCTACGTGTAGAAAAACCACACCATTTGTACATGAAAAACACAAGGTACTTGATACAGTCTGCTGTAAAAAGTACAACTGAACACTGACCCACTTCAGTAAGGTGCCAAAAGATGCGGAATTGAGCCAGGCATCGGCAGCTGTTGAAAAATTGCAAATTTCCCTGGTTTCCATGGAGTAAGAGCCGTTGCTGGGCACGTGATTATGACATAAATGATCATTCAATTGTCACTACAACCAAAAGGATTGGTCGGAGAGCAACGCGGTTTGCACCATTCGATTTCTCGTCACAAAATACGTCGGATTAGCCTCTTACCAGCAGCACTGGAACAGTTTTTCCACTTTTGCATTTTTCCCCGGTCTTTTTGTTAATTGAAATCGGCTACACTGTACTCTGTACAATCGCGACTGGTCATTACTATATTCAACTTTTGACTATAAGTTATGTGCCCTTCGGTAGCCCAGAAGACCTAAAATCTTTGGGCCAAGCCCATTTAACTCACCCAGCAATTGTCTTACTTCTAAGTCCAAGACAATCTCAATGTCTTTATCTACGTGTAGAAAAACCACACCATTTGTACATAAAAAACACAAGGTACTTGATACAGTCTGCTGTAAAAAGTACAACTAAGCACTGACCCACATTTATAAGGTGCCAAAAGATACGGAATTGGGCCAGGCATCGGCAGCTGTTAAAAAATTGCAAATATCCCTGGTTTCCATGGAGTAAGAGCCGTTGCTGGGCACGTGATTTTGACATCAATATTCATTGAATTGTCGCTACAGCCAAAAGTATTGGTCGGAGAGCAACGCGGATTGCACCATTCGATTTCTCGTCACAAAATACGTCGGATTAGCCTCTTACCAGCAGCACTGGAACAGTTTTTCCACTTTTGCATTTTTACCTGGTCTTTTTGTTAATTGAAATCGGCTACACTGTACTCTGTACAATCGCGACTGGTAATTACTATATTCAACTTTTGACTATAAGTTATGTGCCCTTCGGTAGCCCAGAAGACGTCAAATCTTTCGGCTAAGCCCATTTAACTCACCCAGCAATTGTCTTACTTCTAAGTCCAAGACAATCTCAATGTCTTTATCTACGTGTAGAAAAACCACACCATTTGTACGTGAAAAACACAAGGTACTTGATACAGTCTGCTGTAAAAAGTACAACTAAACACTGACCCACATTTATAAGGTGCCAAAAGATACGGAATTGGGCCAGGCATCGGCAGCTGTTAAAAAATTGCAAATATCCCTGGTTTCCATGGAGTAAGAGCCGTTGCTGGGCACGTGATTATGACATAAATGATCATTCAATTGTCACTACAGCCAAAAGTATTGGTCGGAGAGCAACGCGGTTTGCACCATTCGATTTCTCGTCACAAAATACGTCGGATTAGTCTCTTACCAGCAGCACTGGAACAATTTTTCCAATTTTGCATTTTTACCTGGTCTTTTTGTTAATTGAAATCGGCTACACTGTACTCTGTACAATCGCGACTGGTCATTACTATATTCAACTTTTGACTATAAGTTATGTGCCCTTCGGTAGCCCAGAAGACGTCAAATCTTTGGGCTAAGCCCATTTAACTCACCCAGCAATTGTCTTACTTCTAAGTGCAAGACAATCTTAATGTCTTTATCTACGTGTAGAAAAACCACACCATTTGCACAGGATAAACACAAGGTACTTGATACAGTCTGCTGTAAAAAGTACAACTGAACACTGACCCACTTCAGTAAGGTGCCAAAAGATTTGGAATTGAGCCAGGCATCGGCAGCTGTTGAAAATTGCAAATTTCCCTGGTTTCCATGGAGTAAGAGCCGTCGCTACGCACGTGATTATGACATAAATGATCATTCAATTGTCACTACAGCCAAAAGTATTAGTCGGAGAGCAACGCGGTTTGCACCATTTGATTTCTCGCCACAAAATACGTCGGATTAGCCTCTTACCAGCAGCACTGGAACAGTTTTTCCACTTTTGCATTTTTGCCTGGTCTTTTTGTTAATTAAAATCGGCTACACTGTACTCTGTACAATCGCGACTGGTCATTACTATATTCAACTTTTGACTATAAGTTATGTGCCCTTCGGTAGCCCAGAAGACGTCAAATCTTTGGGCTAAGCCCATTTAACTCACCCAGCAATTGTCTTACTTCTAAGTCCAAGACAATCTCAATGTCTTTATCTACGTGTAGAAAAACCACACCATTTGTACGTGAAAAACACAAGGTACTTGATACAGTCTGCTGTAAAAAGTACAACTGAACACTGACCCACTTCAGTAAGGTGCCAAAAGATGCGGAATTGAGCCAGTCATCGGCAGCTGTTGAAAAATTGCAAATATCCCTGGTTTCCATGGAGTAAGAGCCGTTGCTGGGCACGTGATTATGACATAAATGATCATTCAATTGTCACTACAGCCAAAAGTATTGGTCGGAGAGCAACGCGGATTGCACCATTCGATTTCTCGTCAAAAAATACGTCGGATTAGCCTCTTACCTGTAGCACTGGAACAGTTTTTCCACTTTTGCATTTTTGCCTGGTCTTTTTGTTAATTGAAACCGGCTACACTGTACTCTGTACAATCGCGACTGGTCATTACTATATTCAACTTTTGACTATAAGTTATGTGCCCTTCGGTAGCCCAGAAGACCTGAAATCTTTGGGCCAAGCCCATTTAACTCACCCAGCAATTGTCTTACTTCTAAGTCCAAGACAATCTCAATGTCTTTATCTACGTGTAGAAAAACCACACCATTTGTACATAAAAAACACAAGGTACTTGATACAGTCTGCTGTAAAAAGTACAACTAAACACTGACCCACATTTATAAGGTGCCAAAAGATGCGGAATTGGGCCAAGCATCGGCAGCTGTTAAAAAATTGCAAATATCCCTGGTTTCCATGGAGTAAGAGCCGTTGCTGGGCACGTGATTATGACATCAATATTCATTGAATTGTCGCTACAGCCAAAAGTATTGGTCGGAGAGCAACGCGGTTTGCACCATTCGATTTCTCGTCACAAAATACGTCGGATTAGTCTCTTACTAGTAGCACTGGAACAGTTTTTCCACTTTTGCATGTTTGCCTGGTCTTTTTGTTAATTGAAACTGGCTACACTGTACTCTGTACAATCGCGACTGGTCATTACTATATTCAACTTTTGACTATAAGTTATGTGCCCTTCGGTAGCTCAGAAGACCTGAAATCTTTGGGCCAAGCCCATTTAACTCACCCAGCAATTGTCTTACTTCTAAGTGCAAGACAATCTCAATGTCTTTATCTACGTGTAGAAATACCAGACCATTTGTACATAAAAAACACAAGGTACTTGATACAGTCTGCTGTAAAAAGTACAACTAAACACTGACCCACATTTATAAGGTGCCAAAAGATACGGAATTTGGCCAGGCATCGGCAGCTGTTAAAAAATTGCAATTATCCCTGGTTTCCATGGAGTAAGAGCCGTTGCTGGGCACGTGATTATGACATCAATATTCATTGAATTGTCGCTACAGCCAAAAGTATTGGTCGGAGAGCAAGGCGGTTTGCACCATTCGATTTCTCGTCACAAAATACGTCGGATTAGCTTCTTACTAGTAGCACTGGAACAGTTTTTCCACTTTTGCATTTTTGCCTGGTCTTTTTGTTAATTGAAACTGGCTACACTGTACTCTGTACAATCGCGACTGGTCATTACTATATTCAACTTTTGACTATAAGTTATGTGCCCTTCGGTAGCCCAGAAGACGTCAAATCTTTGGGCTAAGCCCATTTAACTCACCCAGCAATTGTCTTACTTCTAAGTGCAAGACAATCTCAATGTCTTTATCTACGTGTAGAAAAACCACACCATTTGTACAGGATAAACACAATGTACTTGATACAGTCTGCTGTAAAAAGTACAACTGAACACTGACCCACTTCAGTAAGGTGCCAAAAGATGAGGAATTGAGCCAGGCATCGGCAGCTGTTGAAAAATTGCAAATTTCCCTGGTTTCCATGGAGTAAGAGCCGTCGCTACGCACGTGATTATGACATAAATGATCATTCAATTGTCACTACAGCCAAAAGTATTAGTCGGAGAGCAACGCGGTTTGCACCATTTGATTTCTCGCCACAAAATACGTCGGATTAGCCTCTTACCAGCAGCACTGGAACAGTTTTTCCACTTTTGCATTTTTGCCTGGTCTTTTTGTTAATTAAAATCGGCTACACTGTACTCTGTACAATCGCGACTGGTCATTACTATATTCAACTTTTGATTATAAGTTATGTGCCCTTCGGTAGCCCAGAAGACGTCAAATCTTTGGGCTAAGCCCATTTAACTCACCCAGCAATTGTCTTACTTCTAAGTGCAAGACAATCTCAATGTCTTTATCTACGTGTAGAAAAACCACACCATTTGTACGTGAAAAACACAAGGTACTTGATACAGTCTGCTGTAAAAAAGTACAACTGAACACTGACCCACTTCAGTAAGGTGCCAAAAGATTCGGAATTGAGCCAGGCATCGGCAGCTGTTGAAAAATTGCAAATTTCCCTGGTTTCCATGGAGTAAGAGCCGTTGCTGGGCACGTGATTATGACATAAATGATCATTCAATTGTCACTACAGGCAAAAGTATTGGTCGGAGAGCAACGCGGTTTGCACCATTCGATTTCTCGTCACAAAATACGTCGGATTAGTCTCTTACCAGCAGCACTGGAACAATTTTTCCAATTTTGCATTTTTACCTGGTCTTTTTGTTAATTGAAATCGGCTACACTGTACTCTGTACAATCGCGACTGGTCATTACTATATTCAACTTTTGACTATAAGTTATGTGCCCTTCGGTAGCCCAGAAGACGTCAAATCTTTGGGCTAAGCCCATTTAACTCACCCAGCAATTGTCTTACTTCTAAGTGCAAGACAATCTTAATGTCTTTATCTACGTGTAGAAAAACCACACCATTTGTACAGGATAAACACAAGGTACTTGATACAGTCTGCTGTAAAAAGTACAACTGAACACTGACCCACTTCAGTAAGGTGCCAAAAGATACGGAATTGAGCCAGGCATCGGCAGCTGTTGAAAAATTGCAAATTTCCCTGGTTTCCATGGAGTAAGAGCCGTCGCTACGCACGTGATTATGACATAAATGATCATTCAATTGTCACTACAGCCAAAAGTATTAGTCGGAGAGCAACGCGGTTTGCACCATTTGATTTCTCGCCACAAAATACGTCGGATTAGCCTCTTACCAGCAGCACTGGAACAGTTTTTCCACTTTTGCATTTTTGCCTGGTCTTTTTGTTAATTAAAATCGGCTACACTGTACTCTGTACAATCGCGACTGGTCATTACTATATTCAACTTTTGACTATAAGTTATGTGCCCTTCGGTAGCCTAGAAGACGTCAAATCTTTGGGCTAAGCCCATTTAACTCACCCAGCAATTGTCTTACTTCTAAGTCCAATACAATCTCAATGTCTTTATCTACGTGTAGAAAAACCACACCATTTGTGCGTGAAAAAACACAAGGTACTTAATACAGTCTGCTGTAAAAAGTACAACTAAAACACTGACCCACATTTATAAGGTGCCAAAAGATGCGGAATTGGGCCAAGCATCGGCAGCTGTTAAAAAATTGCAAATATCCCTGGTTTCCATGGAGTAAGAGCCGTTGCTGGGCACGTGATTATGACATTAATGATCATTGAATTGTCGCTACAGCCAAAACTATTGGTCGGAGAGCAACGCGGTTTGCACCATTCGATTTCTCGTCACAAAATACGTCGGATTAGCCTCTTACCAGCAGCACTGGAACAATTTTTCCACTTTTGCATTTTTGACTGGTCTTTTTGTTAATTGAAATCGGTTACACTGTACTCTGTACAATCGCGACTGGTCATTACTATATTCAACTTTTGACTATAAGTTATGTGCCCTTCGGTAGCCCAGAAGACGCCAAATCTTCCGGCTAAGCCCATTTAACTCACCCAGGAATTGTCTTACTTCTAAGTCCAAGACAATCTCAATGTCTTTATCTACGTGTAGAAAAAACACACCATTTGTACGTGAAAAACACAAGGTACTTGATACAGTCTGCTGTAAAAAGTACAACTGACCACAGACCCACATTGAATAAGGTGCCAAAAGATGCGGAATTCAGCCAGGTATCGGCAGCTGTTGAAAAGTTGCAAATTTCCCTTGTTTCCATGGAGTAAGAGCCGTTGCTGGGTACGTGATTATGACATAAATGATCATTCAATTGTCACTACAGGCAAACGTATTGGTCGGACAGCAACGCGGTTTGCACCATTCGATTTGTCGTCACAAAATACGTCGGATTAGTCTCTTACCAGCAGCACTGGAACAATTTTTTCAATTTTGCATTTTTGACTGGTCTTTTTGTTAATTGAAATCGGCTACACTGTACTCTGTACAATCGCGACTGGTCATTACTATATTCAACTTTTGACTATAAGTTATGTGCCCTTCGGTAGCCCAGAAGACGTCAAATCTTTGGGCTAAGCCCATTTAACTCACCCAGCAATTGTCTTACTTCTAAGTCCAAGACAATCTCAATGTCTTTATCTACGTGTAGAAAAACCAGACCATTTGTACATGAAAAACACAAGGTACTTGATACAGTCTGCTGTAAAAAGTACAACTGAACACTGACCCACTTCAGTAAGGTGCCAAAAGATGCGGAATTGAGCCAGGCATCGGCAGCTGTTGAAAAATTGCAAATTTCCCTGGTTTCCATGGAGTAAGAGCCGTTGCTGGGCACGTGATTATGACATAAATGATCATTCAATTGTCACTACAACCAAAAGGATTGGTCGGAGAGCAACGCGGTTTGCACCATTCGATTTCTCGTCACAAAATACGTCGGATTAGCCTCTTACCAGCAGCACTGGAACAGTTTTTCCACTTTTGCATTTTTCCCCGGTCTTTTTGTTAATTGAAATCGGCTACACTGTACTCTGTACAATCGCGACTGGTCATTACTATATTCAACTTTTGACTATAAGTTATGTGCCCTTCGGTAGCCCAGAAGACCTAAAATCTTTGGGCCAAGCCCATTTAACTCACCCAGCAATTGTCTTACTTCTAAGTCCAAGACAATCTCAATGTCTTTATCTACGTGTAGAAAAACCACACCATTTGTACATAAAAAACACAAGGTACTTGATACAGTCTGCTGTAAAAAGTACAACTAAGCACTGACCCACATTTATAAGGTGCCAAAAGATACGGAATTGGGCCAGGCATCGGCAGCTGTTAAAAAATTGCAAATATCCCTGGTTTCCATGGAGTAAGAGCCGTTGCTGGGCACGTGATTTTGACATCAATATTCATTGAATTGTCGCTACAGCCAAAAGTATTGGTCGGAGAGCAACGCGGATTGCACCATTCGATTTCTCGTCACAAAATACGTCGGATTAGCCTCTTACCAGCAGCACTGGAACAGTTTTTCCACTTTTACATTTTTACCTGGTCTTTTTGTTAATTGAAATCGGCTACACTGTACTCTGTACAATCGCGACTGGTCATTACTATATTCAACTTTTGACTATAAGTTATGTGCCCTTCGGTAGCCCAGAAGACGTCAAATCTTTCGGCTAAGCCCATTTAACTCACCCAGCAATTGTCTTACTTCTAAGTGCAAGACAATCTCAATGTCTTTATCTACGTGTAGAAAAACCACACCATTTGTACGTGAAAAACACAAGGTACTTGATACAGTCTGCTGTAAAAAAGTACAACTAAACACTGACCCACATTTATAAGGTGCCAAAAGATACGGAATTGGGCCAGGCATCGGCAGCTGTTAAAAAATTGCAAATATCCCTGGTTTCCATGGAGTAAGAGCCGTTGCTGGGCACGTGATTATGACATAAATGATCATTCAATTGTCACTACAGGCAAAAGTATTGGTCGGAGAGCAACGCGGTTTGCACCATTCGATTTCTCGTCACAAAATACGTCGGATTAGTCTCTTACCAGCAGCACTGGAACAATTTTTCCAATTTTGCATTTTTACCTGGTCTTTTTGTTAATTGAAATCGGCTACACTGTACTCTGTACAATCGCGACTGGTCATTACTATATTCAACTTTTGACTATAAGTTATGTGCCCTTCGGTAGCCCAGAAGACGTCAAATCTTTGGGCTAAGCCCATTTAACTCACCCAGCAATTGTCTTACTTCTAAGTGCAAGACAATCTTAATGTCTTTATCTACGTGTAGAAAAACCACACCATTTGTACAGGATAAACACAAGGTACTTGATACAGTCTGCTGTAAAAAGTACAACTGAACACTGACCCACTTCAGTAAGGTGCCAAAAGATTTGGAATTGAGCCAGGCATCGGCAGCTGTTGAAAAATTGCAAATTTCCCTGGTTTCCATGGAGTAAGAGCCGTCGCTACGCACGTGATTATGACATAAATGATCATTCAATTGTCACTACAGCCAAAAGTATTAGTCGGAGAGCAACGCGGTTTGCACCATTTGATTTCTCGCCACAAAATACGTCGGATTAGCCTCTTACCAGCAGCACTGGAACAGTTTTTCCACTTTTGCATTTTTGCCTGGTCTTTTTGTTAATTAAAATCGGCTACACTGTACTCTGTACAATCGCGACTGGTCATTACTATATTCAACTTTTGACTATAAGTTATGTGCCCTTCGGTAGCCCAGAAGACGTCAAATCTTTGGGCTAAGCCCATTTAACTCACCCAGCAATTGTCTTACTTCTAAGTCCAAGACAATCTCAATGTCTTTATCTACGTGTAGAAAAACCACACCATTTGTATGTGAAAAACACAAGGTACTTGATACAGTCTGCTGTAAAAAGTACAACTGAACACTGACCCACTTCAGTAAGGTGCCAAAAGATGCGGAATTGAGCCAGTCATCGGCAGCTGTTGAAAAATTGCAAATATCCCTGGTTTCCATGGAGTAAGAGCCGTTGCTGGGCACGTGATTATGACATAAATGATCATTCAATTGTCACTACAGCCAAAAGTATTGGTCGGAGAGCAACGCGGATTGCACCATTCGATTTCTCGTCACAAAATACGTCGGATTAGCCTCTTACCTGTAGCACTGGAACAGTTTTTCCACTTTTGCATTTTTGCCTGGTCTTTTTGTTAATTGAAACCGGCTACACTGTACTCTGTACAATCGCGACTGGTCATTACTATATTCAACTTTTGACTATAAGTTATGTGCCCTTCGGTAGCTCAGAAGACCTGAAATCTTTGGGCCAAGCCCATTTAACTCACCCAGCAATTGTCTTACTTCTAAGTCCAAGACAATCTCAATGTCTTTATCTACGTGTAGAAAAACCACACCATTTGTGCGTGAAAAACACAAGGTACTTGATACAGTCTGCTGTAAAAAGTACAACTAAACACTGACCCACATTTATAAGGTGCCAAAAGATGCGAAATTGGGCCAAGCATCGGCAGCTGTTAAAAAATTGCAAATATCCCTGGTTTCCATGGAGTAAGAGCCGTTGCTGGGCACGTGATTATGACATCAATATTCATTGAATTGTCGCTACAGCCAAAAGTATTGGTCGGAGAGCAACGCGGTTTGCACCATTCGATTTCTCGTCACAAAATACGTCGGATTAGCCTCTTACTAGTAGCACTGGAACAGTTTTTCCACTTTTACATTTTTGCCTGGTCTTTTTGTTAATTGAAACTGGCTACACTGTACTCTGTACAATCGCGACTGGTCATTACTATATTCAACTTTTGACTATAAGTTATGTGCCCTTCGGTAGCCCAGAAGACGTCAAATCTTTCGGCTAAGCCCATTTAACTCACCCAGCAATTGTCTTACTTCTAAGTCCAAGACAATCTCAATGTCTTTATCTACGTGTAGAAAAACCACACCATTTGTACGTGAAAAACACAAGGTACTTGATACAGTCTGCTGTAAAAAGTACAACTGACCACAGACCCACATGAATAAGGTGCCAAAAGATCCGGAATTGAGCCAGGTATCGGCAGCTGTTGAAAAATTGCAAATTTCCCTGGTTTAAATGGAGTAAGAGCCGTTGCTGGGCACGTGATTATGACATAAATGATCATTCAATTGTCACTACAGCCAAAAGTATTGGTCGGAGAGCAACGCGGATTGCACCATTCGATTTCTCGTCACAAAATACGTCGGATTAGCCTCTTACCAGCAGCACTGGAACAATTTTTCCAATTTTGCATTTTTACCTGGTCTTTTTGTTAATTGAAATCGGCTACACTGTACTCTGTACAATCGCGACTGGTCATTACTACATTCAACTTTTGACTATAAGTTATGTGCCCTTCGGTAGCTCAGAAGACCTGAAATCTTTGGGCCAAGCCCATTTAACTCACCCAGCAATTGTCTTACTTCTAAGTCCAAGACAATCTCAATGTCTTTATCTACGTGTAGAAATACCAGACCATTTGTACATAAAAAACACAAGGTACTTGATACAGTCTGCTGTAAAAAGTACAACTAAACACTGACCCACATTTATAAGGTGCCAAAAGATACGGAATTTGGCCAGGCATCGGCAGCTGTTAAAAAATTGCAATTATCCCTGGTTTCCGTGGAGTAAGAGCCGTTGCTGGGCACGTGATTATGACATCATTATTCATTGAATTGTCGCTAGAGCCAAAAGTATTGGTCGGAGAGCAACGCGGATTGCACCATTCGATTTCTCGTCACAAAATACGTCGGATTAGCCTCTTACCAGCAGTGGAACAGTTTTTCCACTTTTGCATTTTTACCTGGTCTTTTTGTTAATTGAAATCGGCTACACTGTACTCTGTACAATCGCGACTGGTCATTACTATATTCAACTTTTGACTATAAGTTATGTGCCCTTCGGTAGCCCAGAAGACGTCAAATCTTTCGGCTAAGCCCATTTAACTCACCCAGCAATTGTCTTACTTCTAAGTTCAAGACAATCTCAATGTCTTTATCTACGTGTAGAAAAACCACACCATTTGTACATGAAAAACACAAGGTACTTGATACAGTCTGCTGTAAAAAGTACAACTGAACACTGACCCACTTCAGTAAGGTGCCAAAAGATGAGGAATTGAGCCAGGCATCGGCAGCTGTTGAAAAATAGCAAATTTCCCTGGTTTCCATGGAGTAAGAGCCGTTGCTGGGCACGTGATTATGACATAAATGATCATTCAATTGTCACTACAGCCAAAAGGATTGGTCGGAGAGCAACGCGGTTTGCACCATTCGATTTCTCGTCACAAAATACGTCGGATTAGCCTCTTACCAGCAGCACTGGAACAGTTTTTCCACTTTTGCATTTTTACCTGGTCTTTTTGTTAATTGAAATCGGCTACACTGTACTCTGTACAATCGCGACTGGTCATTACTACATTCAACTTTTGACTATAAGTTATGTGCCCTTCGGTAGCCCAGAAGACCTGAAATCTTTGGGCCAAGCCCATTTAACTCACCCAGCAATTGTCTTACTTCTAAGTCCAAGACAATCTCAATGTCTTTATCTACGTGTAGAAAAACCACACCATTTGTACGTGAAAAACACAAGGTACTTGATACAGTCTGCTGTAAAAAGTACAACTAAACACTGACCCACATTTATAAGGTGCCAAAAGATGCGGAATTGGGCCAAGCATCGGCAGCTGTTAAAAAATTGCAAATATCCTTGGTTTCCATGGAGTAAGAGCCGTTGCTGGGCACGTGATTATGACATCAATATTCATTGAATTGTCGCTACAGCCAAAAGTATTGGTCGGAGAGCAACGCGGTTTGCACCATTCGATTTCTCGTCACAAAATACGTCGGATTAGCCTCTTACCAGCAGCACTGGAACAGTTTTTCCAATTTTGCATTTTTGCCTGGTCTTTTTGTTAATTGAAATCGGCTACACTGTACTCTGTACAATCGCGACTGGTCATTACTATATTCAACTTTTGACTATAAGTTATGTGCCCTTCGGTAGCCCAGAAGACGTCAAATCTTTCGGCTAAGCCCATTTAACTCACCCAGCAATTGTCTTACTTCTAAGTCCAAGACAATCTCAATGTCTTTATCTACGTGTAGAAAAATCAGACCATTTGTACATGAAAAACACAAGGTACTTGATACAGTCTGCTGTAAAAAGTACAACTGACCACAGACCCACATGAATAAGGTGCCAAAAGATGCGAAATTGAGCCAGGCATCGGCAGCTCTTGAAAAATTGCAAATTTCCCTGGTTTCCATGGAGTAAGAGCCGTTGCTGGGCACGTGATTATGACATAAATGATTTTTCAATTGTCGCTACAGCCAAAAGTATTGATCGGAGAGCAACGCGGATTGCACCATTCGATTTCTCGTCACAAAATACGTCGGATTAGCCTCTTACCTGTAGCACTGGAACAGTTTTTCCACTTTTGCATTTTTGCCTGGTCTTTTTGTTAATTGAAACCGGCTACACTGTACTCTGTACAATCGCGACTGGTCATTACTATATTCAACTTTTGACTATAAGTTATGTGCCCTTCGGTAGCCCAGAAGACCTGAAATCTTTGGGCCAAGCCCATTTAACTCACCCAGCAATTGTATACTTCTAAGTCCAAGACAATCTCAATGTCTTTATCTACGTGTAGAAAAACCAGACCATTTGTACATAAAAAACACAAGGTACTTGATACAGTCTGCTGTAAAAAGTACAACTAAACACTGACCCACCTTTATAAGGTGCCAAAAGATGCGGAATTGGGCCAAGCATCGGCAGCTGTTAAAAAATTGCAAATATCCCTGGTTTCCATGGAGTAAGAGCCGTTGCTGGGCACGTGATTATGACATCAATATTCATTGAATTGTCGCTACAGCCAAAAGTATTGGTCGGAGAGCAACGCGGTTTGCACCATTCGATTTCTCGTCACAAAATACGTCGGATTAGCCTCTTACTAGTAGCACTGGAACAGTTTTTCCACTTTTGCATTTTTGCCTGGTCTTTTTGTTAATTGAAACTGGCTACACTGTACTCTGTACAATCGCGACTGGTCATTACTATATTCAACTTTTGACTATAAGTTATGTGCCCTTCGGTAGCTCAGAAGACCTGAAATCTTTGGGCCAAGCCCATTTAACTCACCCAGCAATTGTCTTACTTCTAAGTCCAAGACAATCTCAATGTCTTTATCTACGTGTAGAAATACCAGACCATTTGTACATAAAAAACACAAGGTACTTGATACAGTCTGCTGTAAAAAGTACAACTAAACACTGACCCACATTTATAAGGTGCCAAAAGATACGGAATTTGGCCAGGCATCGGCAGCTGTTAAAAAATTGCAATTATCCCTGGTTTCCATGGAGTAAGAGCCGTTGCTGGGCACGTGATTATGACATCAATATTCATTGAATTGTCGCTACAGCCAAAAGTATTGGTCGGAGAGCAACGCGGATTGCACCATTCGATTTCTCGTCACAAAATACGTCGGATTAGCCTCTTACCAGCAGCACTGGAACAGTTTTTCCACTTTTGCATTTTTACCTGGTCTTTTTGTTAATTGAAATCGGCTACACTGTACTCTGTATAATCGCGACTGGTCATTACTATATTCAACTTTTGACTATAAGTTATGTGCCCTTCGGTAGCCCAGAAGACGTCAAATCTTTGGGCTAAGCCCATTTAACTCATCCAGCAATTGTCTTACTTCTAAGTCCAAGACAATCTCAATGTCTTTATCTACGTGTAGAAAAACCACACCATTTGTACATGAAAAACACAAGGTACTTGATACAGTCTGCTGTAAAAAGTACAACTGAACACTGACCCACTTCAGTAAGGTGCCAAAAGATGAGGAATTGAGCCAGGCATCGGCAGCTGTTGAAAAATTGCAAATTTCCCTGGTTTCCATGGAGTAAGAGCCGTTGCTGGGCACGTGATTATGACATAAATGATCATTCAATTGTCACTACAGCCAAAAGGATTGGTCGGAGAGCAACGCGGTTTGCACCATTCGATTTCTCGTCACAAAATACGTCGGATTAGCCTCTTACCAGCAGCACTGGAACAGTTTTTCCACTTTTGCATTTTTACCTGGTCTTTTTGTTAATTGAAATCGGCTACACTGTACTCTGTACAATCGCGACTGGTCATTACTACATTCAACTTTTGACTATAAGTTATGTGCCCTTCGGTAGCCCAGAAGACCTGAAATCTTTGGGCCAAGCCCATTTAACTCACCCAGCAATTGTCTTACTTCTAAGTCCAAGACAATCTCAATGTCTTTATCTACGTGTAGAAAAACCACACCATTTGTACGTGAAAAACACAAGGTACTTGATACAGTCTGCTGTAAAAAGTACAACTGAACACTGACCCACTTCAGTAAGGTGCCAAAAGATGCGGAATTGAGCCAGTCATCGGCAGCTGTTGAAAAATTGCAAATATCCCTGGTTTCCATGGAGTAAGAGCCGTTGCTGGGCACGTGATTATGACATAAATGATCATTCAATTGTCACTACAGCCAAAAGGATCGGTCGGAGAGCAACGCGGATTGCACCATTCGATTTCTCGTCACAAAATACGTCGGATTAGCCTCTTACCTGTAGCACTGGAACAGTTTTTCCACTTTTGCATTTTTGCCTGGTCTTTTTGTTAATTGAAACCAGCTACACTGTACTCTGTACAATCGCGACTGGTCATTACTATATTCAACTTTTGACTATAAGTTATGTGCCCTTCGGTAGCTCAGAAGACCTGAAATCTTTGGGCCAAGCCCATTTAACTCACCCAGCAATTGTCTTACTTCTAAGTCCAAGACAATCTCAATGTCTTTATCTACGTGTAGAAAAACCACACCATTTGTGCGTGAAAAACACAAGGTACTTAATACAGTCTGCTGTAAAAAGTACAACTAAACACTGACCCACATTTATAAGGTGCCAAAAGATGCGGAATTGGGCCAAGCATCGGCAGCTGTTAAAAAATTGCAAATATCCCTGGTTTCCATGGAGTAAGAGCCGTTGCTGGGCACGTGATTATGACATAAATGATCATTCAATTGTCACTACAGCCAAAAGGATCGGTCGGAGAGCAACGCGGATTGCACCATTCGATTTCTCGTCACAAAATACGTCGGATTAGCCTCTTATCTGTAGCACTGGAACAGTTTTTCCACTTTTGCATTTTTGCCTGGTCTTTTTGTTAATTGAAACCAGCTACACTGTACTCTGTACAATCGCGACTGGTCATTACTATATTCAACTTTTGACTATAAGTTATGTGCCCTTCGGTAGCTCAGAAGACCTGAAATCTTTGGGCCAAGCCCATTTAACTCACCCAGCAATTGTCTTACTTCTAAGTCCAAGACAATCTCAATGTCTTTATCTACGTGTAGAAATACCAGACCATTTGTACATAAAAAACACAAGGTACTTGATACAGTCTGCTGTAAAAAGTACAACTAAACACTGACCCACATTTATAAGGTGCCAAAAGATACGGAATTTGGCCAGGCATCGGCAGCTGTTAAAAAATTGCAATTATCCCTGGTTTCCATGGAGTAAGAGCCGTTGCTGGGCACGTGATTATGACATCAATATTCATTGAATTGTCGCTACAGCCAAAAGTATTGGTCGGAGAGCAACGCGGATTGCACCATTCGATTTCTCGTCACAAAATACGTCGGATTAGCCTCTTACCAGCAGCACTGGAACAGTTTTTCCACTTTTGCATTTTTACCTGGTCTTTTTGTTAATTGAAATCGGCTACACTGTACTCTGTACAATCGCGACTGGTCATTACTATATTCAACTTTTGACTATAAGTTATGTGCCCTTCGGTAGCCCAGAAGACGTCAAATCTTTGGGCTAAGCCCATTTAACTCATCCAGCAATTGTCTTACTTCTAAGTCCAAGACAATCTCAATGTCTTTATCTACGTGTAGAAAAACCACACCATTTGTACATGAAAAACACAAGGTACTTGATACAGTCTGCTGTAAAAAGTACAACTGAACACTGACCCACTTCAGTAAGGTGCCAAAAGATGAGGAATTGAGCCAGGCATCGGCAGCTGTTGAAAAATTGCAAATTTCCCTGGTTTCCATGGAGTAAGAGCCGTTGCTGGGCACGTGATTATGACATAAATGATCATTCAATTGTCACTACAGCCAAAAGGATTGGTCGGAGAGCAACGCGGTTTGCACCATTCGATTTCTCGTCACAAAATACGTCGGATTAGCCTCTTACCAGCAGCACTGGAACAGTTTTTCCACTTTTGCATTTTTACCTGGTCTTTTTGTTAATTGAAATCGGCTACACTGTACTCTGTACAATCGCGACTGGTCATTACTACATTCAACTTTTGACTATAAGTTATGTGCCCTTCGGTAGCCCAGAAGACCTGAAATCTTTGGGCCAAGCCCAATTAACTCACCCAGCAATTGTCTTACTTCTAAGTGCAAGACAATCTCAATGTCTTTATCTACGTGTAG
This sequence comes from Liolophura sinensis, assembly GCF_032854445.1. Lineage (NCBI taxonomy): Eukaryota > Metazoa > Mollusca > Polyplacophora > Chitonida > Chitonidae > Liolophura > Liolophura sinensis. Next base: position 64,613 of record NW_027018090.1, on the reverse strand, counting down.
AAAAACCACACCATTTGTACATGAAAAACACAAGGTACTTGATACAGTCTGCTGTAAAAAGTACAACTAAACACTGACCCACTTCAGTAAATTGCCAAAAGTTTCGGAATTGAGCCAGGCATCGGCAGCTGTTGAAAAATTGCAAATTTCCCTGGTTTCCATGGAGTAAGAGCCGTTGCTACGCACGTGATTATGACATAAATGAATATTCAATTGTCGCTACAGCCAAAAGTATTGGTCGGAGAGAAACGCGGTTTGCACCATTCGATTTCTCGTCACAAAATACGTCGGATTAGCCTCTTACCAGCAGCACTGGAACAGTTTTTCCACTTTTGCATTTTTGCCTGGTCTTTTTGTTAATTGAAATCGGCTACACTGTACTCTGTACAATCGCGACTGGTCATTACTATATTCAACTTTTGACTATAAGTTATGTGCCCTTCGGTAGCCCAGAAGACGTCAAATCTTTGGGCTAAGCCCATTTAACTCACCCAGCAATTGTCTTACTTCTAAGTGCAAGACAATCTCAATGTCTTTATCTACGTGTAGAAAAACCACACCATTTGTACGTGAAAAACACAAGGTACTTGATACAGTCTGCTGTAAAAAGTACAACTGAACACTGACCCACTTCAGTAAGGTGCCAAAAGATTCGGAATTGAGCCAGGCATCGGCAGCTGTGGAAAAATTGCAAATTTCCCTGGTTTCCATGGAGTAAGAGCCGTTGCTGGGCACGTGATTATGACATAAATGATTTTTCAATTGTCGCTACAGCCAAAAGTATTGATCGGAGAGCAACGCGGATTGCACCATTCGATTTCTCGTCACAAAATACGTCGGATTAGCCTCTTACCTGTAGCACTGGAACAGTTTTTCCACTTTTGCATTTTTGCCTGGTCTTTTTGTTAATTGAAACCGGCTACACTGTACTCTGTACAATCGCGACTGGTCATTACTATATTCAACTTTTGACTATAAGTTATGTGCCCTTCGGTAGCTCAGAAGACCTGAAATCTTTGGGCCAAGCCCATTTAACTCACCCAGCAATTGTATACTTCTAAGCCCAAGACAATCTCAATGTCTTTATCTACGTGTAGAAAAACCACACCATTTGTACATAAAAAACACAAGGTACTTGATACAGTCTGCTGTAAAAAGTACAACTAAACACTGACCCACATTTATAAGGTGCCAAAAGATACGGAATTTGGCCAGGCATCGGCAGCTGTTAAAAAATTGCAATTATCCCTGGTTTCCATGGAGTAAGAGCCGTTGCTGGGCACGTGATTATGACATCAATATTCATTGAATTGTCGCTACAGCCAAAAGTATTGGTCGGAGAGCAACGCGGATTGCACCATTCGATTTCTCGTCACAAAATACGTCGGATTAGCCTCTTACCAGCAGCACTGGAACAGTTTTTCCACTTTTGCATTTTTACCTGGTCTTTTTGTTAATTGAAATCGGCTACACTGTACTCTGTACAATCGCGACTGGTCATTACTATATTCAACTTTTGACTATAAGTTATGTGCCCTTCGGTAGCCCAGAAGACGTCAAATCTTTGGGCTAAGCCCATTTAACTCATCCAGCAATTGTCTTACTTCTAAGTCCAAGACAATCTCAATGTCTTTATCTACGTGTAGAAAAACCACACCATTTGTACATGAAAAACACAAGGTACTTGATACAGTCTGCTGTAAAAAGTACAACTGAACACTGACCCACTTCAGTAAGGTGCCAAAAGATGAGGAATTGAGCCAGGCATCGGCAGCTGTTGAAAAATTGCAAATTTCCCTGGTTTCCATGCAGTAAGAGCCGTTGCTGGGCACGTGATTATGACATAAATGATCATTCAATTGTCACTACAGCCAAAAGGATTGGTCGGAGAGCAACGCGGTTTGCACCATTCGATTTCTCGTCACAAAATACGTCGGATTAGCCTCTTACCAGCAGCACTGGAACAGTTTTTCCACTTTTGCATTTTTACCTGGTCTTTTTTGTTAATTGAAATCGGCTACACTGTACTCTGTACAATCGCGACTGGTCATTACTACATTCAACTTTTGACTATAAGTTATGTGCCCTTCGGTAGCCCAGAAGACCTGAAATCTTTGGGCCAAGCCCATTTAACTCACCCAGCAATTGTCTTACTTCTAAGTCCAAGACAATCTCAATGTCTTTATCTACGTGTAGAAAAACCACACCATTTGTACGTGAAAAACACAAGGTACTTGATACAGTCTGCTGTAAAAAGTACAACTGAACACTGACCCACTTCAGTAAGGTGCCAAAAGATGCGGAATTGAGCCAGTCATCGGCAGCTGTTGAAAAATTGCAAATATCCCTGGTTTCCATGGAGTAAGAGCCGTTGCTGGGCACGTGATTATGACATAAATGATCATTCAATTGTCACTACAGCCAAAAGGATCGGTCGGAGAGCAACGCGGATTGCACCATTCGATTTCTCGTCACAAAATACGTCGGATTAGCCTCTTATCTGTAGCACTGGAACAGTTTTTCCACTTTTGCATTTTTGCCTGGTCTTTTTGTTAATTGAAACCAGCTACACTGTACTCTGTACAATCGCGACTGGTCATTACTATATTCAACTTTTGACTATAAGTTATGTGCCCTTCGGTAGCTCAGAAGACCTGAAATCTTTGGGCCAAGCCCATTTAACTCACCCAGCAATTGTCTTACTTCTAAGTCCAAGACAATCTCAATGTCTTTATCTACGTGTAGAAATACCAGACCATTTGTACATAAAAAACACAAGGTACTTGATACAGTCTGCTGTAAAAAGTACAACTAAACACTGACCCACATTTATAAGGTGCCAAAAGATACGGAATTTGGCCAGGCATCGGCAGCTGTTAAAAAATTGCAATTATCCCTGGTTTCCATGGAGTAAGAGCCGTTGCTGGGCACGTGATTATGACATCAATATTCATTGAATTGTCGCTACAGCCAAAAGTATTGGTCGGAGAGCAACGCGGATTGCACCATTCGATTTCTCGTCACAAAATACGTCGGATTAGCCTCTTACCAGCAGCACTGGAACAGTTTTTCCACTTTTGCATTTTTACCTGGTCTTTTTGTTAATTGAAATCGGCTACACTGTACTCTGTACAATCGCGACTGGTCATTACTATATTCAACTTTTGACTATAAGTTATGTGCCCTTCGGTAGCCCAGAAGACGTCAAATCTTTGGGCTAAGCCCATTTAACTCATCCAGCAATTGTCTTACTTCTAAGTCCAAGACAATCTCAATGTCTTTATCTACGTGTAGAAAAACCACACCATTTGTACATGAAAAACACAAGGTACTTGATACAGTCTGCTGTAAAAAGTACAACTGAACACTGACCCACTTCAGTAAGGTGCCAAAAGATGAGGAATTGAGCCAGGCATCGGCAGCTGTTGAAAAATTGCAAATTTCCCTGGTTTCCATGGAGTAAGAGCCGTTGCTGGGCACGTGATTATGACATAAATGATCATTCAATTGTCACTACAGCCAAAAGGATTGGTCGGAGAGCAACGCGTTTTGCACCATTCGATTTCTCGTCACAAAATACGTCGGATTAGCCTGTTACCAGCAGCACTGGAACAGTTTTTCCACTTTTGCATTTTTACCTGGTCTTTTTGTTAATTGAAATCGGCTACACTGTACTCTGTACAATCGCGACTGGTCATTACTACATTCAACTTTTGACTATAAGTTATGTGCCCTTCGGTAGCCCAGAAGACCTGAAATCTTTGGGCCAAGCCCATTTAACTCACCCAGCAATTGTCTTACTTCTAAGTCCAAGACAATCTCAATGTCTTTATCTACGTGTAGAAAAACCACACCATTTGTACGTGAAAAACACAAGGTACTTGATACAGTCTGCTGTAAAAAGTACAACTGAACACTGACCCACTTCAGTAAGGTGCCAAAAGATGCGGAATTGAGCCAGTCATCGGCAGCTGTTGAAAAATTGCAAATATCCCTGGTTTCCATGGAGTAAGAGCCGTTGCTGGGCACGTGATTATGACATAAATGATCATTCAATTGTCACTACAGCCAAAAGGATCGGTCGGAGAGCAACGCGGATTGCACCATTCGATTTCTCGTCACAAAATACGTCGGATTAGCCTCTTACCTGTAGCACTGGAACAGTTTTTCCACTTTTGCATTTTTGCCTGGTCTTTTTGTTAATTGAAATCGGCTACACTGTACTCTGTACAATCGCGACTGGTCATTACTATATTCAACTTTTGACTATAAGTTATGTGCCCTTCGGTAGCTCAGAAGACCTGAAATCTTTGGGCCAAGCCCATTTAACTCACCCAGCAATTGTCTTACTTCTAAGTCCAAGACAATCTCAATGTCTTTATCTACGTGTAGAAAAACCACACCATTTGTACATAAAAAACACAAGGTACTTAATACAGTCTGCTGTAAAAAGTACAACTAAACACTGACCCACATTTATAAGGTGCCAAAAGATGCGGAATTGGGCCAAGCATCGGCAGCTGTTAAAAAATTGCAAATATCCCTGGTTTCCATGGAGTAAGAGCCGTTGCTGGGCACGTGATTATGACATTAATGATCATTGAATTGTCGCTACAGCCAAAAGTATTGGTCGGAGAGCAACGCGGTTTGCACCATTCGATTTCTCGTCACAAAATACGTCGGATTAGCCTCTTACTAGTAGCACTGGAACAGTTTTTTCCACTTTTGCATTTTTGCCTGGTCTTTTTGTTAATTGAAACTGGCTACACTGTACTCTGTACAATCGCGACTGGTCATTACTATATTCAACTTTTGACTATAAGTTATGTGCCCTTCGGTAGCTCAGAAGACCTGAAATCTTTGGGCCAAGCCCATTTAACTCACCCAGCAATTGTCTTACTTCTAAGTCCAAGACAATCTCAATGTCTTTATCTACGTGTAGAAATACCAGACCATTTGTACATAAAAAACACAAGGTACTTGATACAGTCTGCTGTAAAAAGTACAACTAAACACTGACCCACATTTATAATGTGCCAAAAGATACGGAATTTGGCCAGGCATCGGCAGCTGTTAAAAAATTGCAATTATCCCTGGTTTCCATGGAGTAAGAGCCGTTGCTGGGCACGTGATTATGACATCAATATTCATTGAATTGTCGCTACAGCCAAAAGTATTGGTCGGAGAGCAACGCGGATTGCACCATTCGATTTCTCGTCACAAAATACGTCGGATTAGCTTCTTACCAGCAGCACTGGAACAGTTTTTCCACTTTTGCATTTTTACCTGGTCTTTTTGTTAATTGAAATCGGCTACACTGTACTCTGTACAATCGCGACTGGTCATTACTATATTCAACTTTTGACTATAAGTTATGTGCCCTTCGGTAGCCCAGAAGACGTCAAATCTTTCGGCTAAGCCCATTTAACTCACCCAACAATTGTCTTACTTCTAAGTCCAAGACAATCTCAATGTCTTTATCTACGTGTAGAAAAACCACACCATTTGTACATGAAAAACACAAGGTACTTGATACAGTCTGCTGTAAAAAGTACAACTGAACACTGACCCACTTCAGTAAGGTGCCAAAAGATGAGGAATTGAGCCAGGCATCGGCAGCTGTTGAAAAATTGCAAATTTCCCTGGTTTCCATGGAGTAAGAGCCGTTGCTGGGCACGTGATTATGACATAAATGATCATTCAATTGTCACTACAGCCAAAAGGATTGGTCGGAGAGCAACGCGGTTTGCACCATTCGATTTCTCGTCACAAAATACGTCGGATTAGCCTCTTACCAGCAGCACTGGAACAGTTTTTCCACTTTTGCATTTTTACCTGGTCTTTTTGTTAATTGAAATCGGCTACACTGTACTCTGTACAATCGCGACTGGTCATTACTACATTCAACTTTTGACTATAAGTTATGTGCCCTTCGGTAGCCCAGAAGACCTGAAATCTTTGGGCCAAGCCCAATTAACTCACCCAGCAATTGTCTTACTTCTAAGTCCAAGACAATCTCAATGTCTTTATCTACGTGTAGAAAAACCACACCATTTGTACATGAAAAACACAAGGTACTTGATACAGTCTGCTGTAAAAAGTACAACTGAACACTGACCCACTTCAGTAAATTGCCAAAAGTTTCGGAATTGAGCCAGGCATCGGCAGCTGTTGAAAAATTGCAAATTTCCCTGGTTTCCATGGAGTAAGAGCCGTTGCTACGCACGTGATTATGACATAAATGAATATTCAATTGTCGCTACAGCCAAAAGTATTGGTCGGAGAGAAACGCGGTTTGCACCATTCGATTTCTCGTCACAAAATACGTCGGATTAGCCTCTTACCAGCAGCACTGGAACAGTTTTTCCACTTTTGCATTTTTGCCTGGTCTTTTTGTTAATTGAAATCGGCTACACTGTACTCTGTACAATCGCGACTGGTCATTACTATATTCAACTTTTGACTATAAGTTATGTGCCCTTCGGTAGCCCAGAAGACGTCAAATCTTTGGGCTAAGCCCATTTAACTCACCCAGCAATTGTCTTACTTCTAAGTGCAAGACAATCTCAATGTCTTTATCTACGTGTAGAAAAACCACACCATTTGTACGTGAAAAACACAAGGTACTTGATACAGTCTGCTGTAAAAAGTACAACTGAACACTGACCCACTTCAGTAAGGTGCCAAAAGATGAGGAATTGAGCCAGGCATCGGCAGCTGTTAAAAAATTGCAAATTTCCCTGGTTTCCATGGAGTAAGAGCCGTTGCTGGGCACGTGATTATGACATAAATGATCATTCAATTGTCACTACAGCCAAAAGTATTGGTCGGAGAGCAACGCGGTTTGCACCATTCGATTTCTCGTCACAAAATACGTCGGATTAGCCTCTTACCAGCAGCACTGGAACAATTTTTCCACTTTTGCATTTTTGACTGGTCTTTTTGTTAATTGAAATCGGTTACACTGTACTCTGTACAATCGCGACTGGTCATTACTATATTCAACTTTTGACTATAAGTTATGTGCCCATCGGTAGCCCAGAAGACGTCAAATCTTCCGGCTAAGCCCATTTAACTCACCCAGCAATTGTCTTACTTCTAAGTCCAAGACAATCTCAATGTCTTTATCTACGTGTAGAAAAACCACACCATTTGTACGTGAAAAACACAAGGTACTTGATACAGTCTGCTGTAAAAAGTACAACTGACCACAGACCCACATTGAATAAGGTGCCAAAAGATGCGGAATTCAGCCAGGTATCGGCAGCTGTTGAAAAGTTGCAAATTTCCCTCGTTTCCATGGAGTAAGAGCCGTTGCTGGGTACGTGATTATGACATAAATGATCATTCAATTGTCACTACAGGCAAAAGTATTGGTCGGACAGCAACGCGGTTTGCACCATTCGATTTGTCGTCACAAAAATACGTCGGATTAGTCTCTTACCAGCAGCACTGGAATAATTTTTTCAATTTTGCATTTTTACCTGGTCTTTTTGTTAATTGAAATCGGCTACACTGTACTCTGTACAATCGCGACTGGTCATTACTATATTCAACTTTTGACTATAAGTTATGTGCCCTTCGGTAGCCCAGAAGACGTCAAATCTTTGGGCTAAGCCCATTTAACTCACCGAGCAATTGTCTTACTTCTAAGTCCAAGACAATCTCAATGTCTTTATCTACGTGTAGAAAAACCAGACCATTTGTACATGAAAAACACAAGGTACTTGATACAGTCTGCTGTAAAAAGTACAACTAAACACTGACCCACATTTATAAGGTGCCAAAAGATACGGAATTGGGCCAGGCATCGGCAGCTGTTAAAAAATTGCAAATATCCCTGGTTTCCATGGAGTAAGAGCCGTTGCTGGGCACGTGATTTTGACATCAATATTCATTGAATTGTCGCTACAGCCAAAAGTATTGGTCGGAGAGCAACGCGGATTGCACCATTCGATTTCTCGTCACAAAATACGTCGGATTAGCCTCTTACCAGCAGCACTGGGACAGTTTTTCCACTTTTGCATTTTTACCTGGTCTTTTTGTTAATTGAAATCGGCTACACTGTACTCTGTACAATCGCGACTGGTCATTACTATATTCAACTTTTGACTATAAGTTATGTGCCCTTCGGTAGCCCAGAAGACGTCAAATCTTTGGGCTAAGCCCATTTAACTCACCCAGCAATTGTCTTAATTCTAAGTCCAAGACAATCTCAATGTCTTTATCTACGTGTAGAAAAACCACACCATTTGTACGTGAAAAACACAAGGTACTTGATACAGTCTGCTGTAAAAAGGACAACTAAACACTGACCCACATTTATAAGGTGCCAAAAGATACGGAATTGGGCCAGGCATCGGCAGCTGTTAAAAAATTGCAAATATCCCTGGTTTCCATGGAGTAAGAGCCGTTGCTGGGCACGTGATTATGACATAAATGATTATTGAATTGTCACTACAGGCAAAAGTATTGGTCGGAGAGCAACGCGGTTTGCACCATTCGATTTCTCGTCACAAAATACGTCGAATTAGTCTCTTACCAGCAGCACTGGAACAATTTTTCCAATTTTGCATTTTTACCTGGTCTTTTTGTTAATTGAAATCGGCTACACTGTACTCTGTACAATCGCGACTGGTCATTACTATATTCAACTTTTGACTATAAGTTATGTGCCCTTCGGTAGCCCAGAAGACCTGAAATCTTTGGGCTAAGCCCATTTAACTCACCCAGCAATTGTCTTACTTCTAAGTGCAAGACAATCTCAATGTCTTTATCTACGTGTAGAAAAACCACACCATTTGTACAGGATAAACACAAGGTACTTGATACAGTCTGCTGTAAAAAGTACAACTGAACACTGACCCACTTCAGTAAGGTGCCAAAAGATGAGGAATTGAGCCAGGCATCGGCAGCTGTTGAAAAATTGCAAATTTCCCTGGTTTCCATGGAGTAAGAGCCGTCGCTACGCACGTGATTATGACATAAATGATCATTCAATTGTCACTACAGCCAAAAGTATTAGTCGGAGAGCAACGCGGTTTGCACCATTTGATTTCTCGTCACAAAATACGTCGGATTAGCCTCTTACCAGCAGCACTGGAACAGTTTTTCCACTTTTGCATTTTTGCCTGGTCTTTTTGTTAATTAAAATCGGCTACACTGTACTCTGTACAATCGCGACTGGTCATTACTATATTCAACTTTTGACTATAAGTTATGTGCCCTTCGGTAGCTTAGAAGACGTCAAATCTTTGGGCTAAGCCCATTTAACTCACCCAGCAATTGTCTTACTTCTAAGTCCAAGACAATCTCAATGTCTTTATCTACGTGTAGAAAAACCACACCATTTGTACGTGAAAAACACAAGGTACTTGATACAGTCTGCTGTAAAAAGTACAACTGACCACAGACCCACATGAATAAGGTGCCAAAAGATGCGGAATTGAGCCAGGTATCGGCAGCTGTTGAAAAATTGCAAATTTCCCTGGTTTAAATGGAGTAAGAGCCGTTGCTGGGCACGTGATTATGACATAAATGATCATTCAATTGTCACTACAGCCAAAAGTATTGGTCGGAGAGCAACGCGGATTGCACCATTCGATTTCTCGTCACAAAATACGTCGGATTAGCCTCTTACCAGCAGCACTGGAACAATTTTTCCAATTTTGCATTTTTACCTGGTCTTTTTGTTAATTGAAATCGGCTACACTGTACTCTGTACAATCGCGACTGGTCATTACTACATTCAACTTTTGACTATAAGTTATGTGCCCTTCGGTAGCCCAGAAGACGTCAAATCTTTCGGCTAAGCCCATTTAACTCACCCAGCAATTGTTTTACTTCTAAGTCCAAGACAATCTCAATGTCTTTATCTACGTGTAGAAAAACCACACCATTTGTACATGAAAAACACAAGGTACTTGATACAGTCTGCTGTAAAAAGTACAACTGAACACTGACCCACTTCAGTAAATTGCCAAAAGTTTCGGAATTGAGCCAGGCATCGGCAGCTGTTGAAAAATTGCAAATTTCCCTGGTTTCCATGGAGTAAGAGCCGTTGCTACGCACGTGATTATGACATAAATGAATATTCAATTGTCGCTACAGCCAAAAGTATTGGTCGGAGAGCAACGCGGTTTGCACCATTCGATTTCTCGTCACAAAATACGTCGGATTAGCCTCTTACCAGCAGCACTGGAACAGTTTTTCCACTTTTGCATTTTTGCCTGGTCTTTTTGTTAATTGAAATCGGCTACACTGTACTCTGTACAATCGCGACTGGTCATTACTATATTCAACTTTTGACTATAAGTTATGTGCCCTTCGGTAGCCCAGAAGACGTCAAATCTTTGGGCCAAGCCCATTTAACTCACCCAGCAATTGTCTTACTTCTAAGTGCAAGACAATCTCAATGTCTTTATCTACGTGTAGAAAAACCACACCATTTGTACGTGAAAAACACAAGGTACTTGATACAGTCTGCTGTAAAAGGTACAACTGAACACTGACCCACTTCAGTAAGGTGCCAAAAGATTCGGAATTGAGCCAGGCATCGGCAGCTGTTGAAAAATTGCAAATTTCCCTGGTTTCCATGGAGTAAGAGCCGTTGCTGGGCACGTGATTATGACATCAATGATCATTCAATTGTCACTACAGCCAAAAGTATTGGTCGGAGAGCAACGCGGTTTGCACCATTCGATTTCTCGTCACAAAATACGTCGGATTAGTCTCTTACCAGCAGCACTGGAACAATTTTTCCACTTTTGCATTTTTGACTGGTCTTTTTGTTAATTGAAATCGGTTACACTGTACTCTGTACAATCGCGACTGGTCATTACTATATTCAACTTTTGACTATAAGTTATGTGCCCTTCGGTAGCCCAGAAGACGTCAAATCTTCCGGCTAAGCCCATTTAACTCACCCAGCAATTGTCTTACTTCTAAGTGCAAGACAATCTCAATGTCTTTATCTACGTGTAGAAAAACCACACCATTTGTACGTGAAAAACACAAGGTACTTGATACAGTCTGCTGTAAAAAGTACAACTGACCACAGACCCACATTGAATAAGGTGCCAAAAGATGCGGAATTCAGCCAGGTATCGGCAGCTGTTGAAAAGTTGCAAACTTCCCTTGTTTCCATGGAGTAAGAGCCGTTGCTGGGTACGTGATTATGACATAAATGATCATTCAATTGTCACTACAGGCAAAAGTACTGGTCGGACAGCAATGCGGTTTGCACCATTCGATTTGTCGTCACAAAATACGTCGGATTAGTCTCTTACCAGCAGCACTGGAACAATTTTTTCAATTTTGCATTTTTACCTGGTCTTTTTGTTAATTGAAATCGGCTACACTGTACTCTGTACAATCGCGACTGGTCATTACTATATTCAACTTTTGACTATAAGTTATGTGCCCTTCGGTAGCCCAGAAGACGTCAAATCTTTGGGCTCAGCCCATTTAACTCACCCAGCAATTGTCTTACTTCTAAGTCCAAGACAATCTCAATGTCTTTATCTACGTGTAGAAAAACCACACCATTTGTACATGAAAAACACAAGGTACTTGATACAGTCTGCTGTAAAAAGTACAACTGAACACTGACCCACTTCAGTAAGGTGCCAAAAGATTCGGAATTGAGCCAGGCATCGGCAGCTGTTGAAAAATTGCAAATTTCCCTGGTTTCCATGGAGTAAGAGCCGTTGCTGGGCACGTGATTATGACATAAATGATCATTCAATTGTCACTACAGCCAAAAGGATTGGTCGGAGAGCAACGCGGTTTGCACCATTCGATTTCTCGTCACAAAATACGTCGGATTAGCCTCTTACCAGCAGCACTGGAACAGTTTTTCCACTTTTGCATTTTTACCTGGTCTTTTTGTTAATTGAAATCGGCTACACTGTACTCTGTACAATCGCGACTGGTCATTACTACATTCAACTTTTGACTATAAGTTATGTGCCCTTCGGTAGCCCAGAAGACCTGAAATCTTTGGGCCAAGCCCATTTAACTCACCCAGCAATTGTCTTACTTCTAAGTCCAAGACAATCTCAATGTCTTTATCTACGTGTAGAAAAACCACACCATTTGTACGTGAAAAACACAAGGTACTTGATACAGTCTGCTGTAAAAAGTACAACTAAACACTGACCCACATTTATAAGGTGCCAAAAGATGCGGAATTGGGCCAAGCATCGGCAGCTGTTGAAAAATTGCAAATATCCTTGGTTTCCATGGAGTAAGAGCCGTTGCTGGGCACGTGATTATGACATCAATATTCATTGAATTGTCGCTACAGCCAAAAGTATTGGTCGGAGAGCAACGCGGTTTGCACCATTCGATTTCTCGTCACAAAATACGTCGGATTAGCCTCTTACCAGCAGCACTGGAAAAGTTTTTCCAATTTTGCATCTTTACCTGGTCTTTTTGTTAATTGAAATCGGCTACACTGTACTCTGTACAATCGCGACTGGTCATTACTATATTCAACTTTTGACTATAAGTTATGTGCCCTTCGGTAGCCCAGAAGACGTCAAATCTTTCGGCTAAGCCCATTTAACTCACCCAGCAATTGTCTTACTTCTAAGTGCAAGACAATCTCAATGTCTTTATCTACGTGTAGAAAAACCACACCATTTGTACATGAAAAACACAAGGTACTTGATACAGTCTGCTGTAAAAAGTACAACTGAACACTGACCCACTTCAGTAAGGTGCCAAAAGATTCGGAATTGAGCCAGGCATCGGCAGCTGTTGAAAAATTGCAAATTTCCCTGGTTTCCATGGAGTAAGAGCCGTTGCTGGGCACGTGATTATGACATCAATGATCATTCAATTGTCACTACAGCCAAAAGTATTGGTCGGAGAGCAACTCGGTTTGCACCATTCGATTTCTCGTCACAAAATACGTCGGATTAGACTCTTACCAGCAGCACTGGAACAGTTTTTCCACTTTTGCATTTTTACCTGGTCTTTTTGTTAATTGAAATCGGCTACACTGTACTCTGTACAATCGCGACTGGTCATTACTACATTCAACTTTTGACTATAAGTTATGTGCCCTTCGGTAGCCCAGAAGACGTCAAATCTTTCGGCTAAGCCCATTTAACTCACCCAGCAATTGTTTTACTTCTAAGTCCAAGACAATCTCAATGTCTTTATCTACGTGTAGAAAAACCACACCATTTGTACGTGAAAAACACAAGGTACTTGATACAGTCTGCTGTAAAAAGTACAACTGAACACTGACCCACTTCAGTAAGGTGCCAAAAGATTCGGAATTGAGCCAGGCATCGGCAGCTGTTGAAAAATTGCAAATTTCCCTGGTTTCCATGGAGTAAGAGCCGTTGCTGGGCACGTGATTATGACATAAATGATCATTCAATTGTCACTACAGCCAAAAGTATTGGTCGGAGAGCAACGCGGTTTGCACCATTCGATTTCTCGTCACAAAATACGTCGGATTAGCCTCTTACCAGCAGCACTGGAACAATTTTTCCACTTTTGCATTTTTGACTGGTCTTTTTGTTAATTGAAATCGGTTACACTGTACTCTGTACAATCGCGACTGGTCATTACTATATTCAACTTTTGACTATAAGTTATGTGCCCATCGGTAGCCCAGAAGACCTGAAATCTTTGGGCCAAGCCCATTTAACTCACCCAGCAATTGTCTTACTTCTAAGTCCAAGACAATCTCAATGTCTTTATCTACGTGTAGAAAAACCACACCATTTGTACGTGAAAAACACAAGGTACTTGATACAGTCTGCTGTAAAAAGTACAACTGAACACTGACCCACTTCAGTAAGGTGCCAAAAGATGCGGAATTGAGCCAGTCATCGGCAGCTGTTGAAAAATTGCAAATATCCCTGGTTTCCATGGAGTAAGAGCCGTTGCTGGGCACGTGATTATGACATAAATGATCATTCAATTGTCACTACAGCCAAAAGGATCGGTCGGAGAGCAACGCGGATTGCACCATTCGATTTCTCGTCACAAAATACGTCGGATTAGCCTCTTACCTGTAGCACTGGAACAGTTTTTCCACTTTTGCATTTTTGCCTGGTCTTTTTGTTAATTGAAATCGGCTACACTGTACTCTGTACAATCGCGACTGGTCATTACTATATTCAACTTTTGACTATAAGTTATGTGCCCTTCGGTAGCTCAGAAGACCTGAAATCTTTGGGCCAAGCCCATTTAACTCACCCAGCAATTGTCTTACTTCTAAGTCCAAGACAATCTCAATGTCTTTATCTACGTGTAGAAAAACCACACCATTTGTACATAAAAAACACAAGGTACTTAATACAGTCTGCTGTAAAAAGTACAACTAAACACTGACCCACATTTATAAGGTGCCAAAAGATGCGGAATTGGGCCAAGCATCGGCAGCTGTTAAAAAATTGCAAATATCCCTGGTTTCCATGGAGTAAGAGCCGTTGCTGGGCACGTGATTATGACATTAATGATCATTGAATTGTCGCTACAGCCAAAAGTATTGGTCGGAGAGCAACGCGGTTTGCACCATTCGATTTCTCGTCACAAAATACGTCGGATTAGCCTCTTACTAGTAGCACTGGAACAGTTTTTCCACTTTTGCATTTTTGCCTGGTCTTTTTGTTAATTGAAACTGGCTACACTGTACTCTGTACAATCGCGACTGGTCATTACTATATTCAACTTTTGACTATAAGTTATGTGCCCTTCGGTAGCTCAGAAGACCTGAAATCTTTGGGCCAAGCCCATTTAACTCACCCAGCAATTGTCTTACTTCTAAGTCCAAGACAATCTCAATGTCTTTATCTACGTGTAGAAATACCAGACCATTTGTACATAAAAAACACAAGGTACTTGATACAGTCTGCTGTAAAAAGTACAACTAAACACTGACCCACATTTATAATGTGCCAAAAGATACGGAATTTGGCCAGGCATCGGCAGCTGTTAAAAAATTGCAATTATCCCTGGTTTCCATGGAGTAAGAGCCGTTGCTGGGCACGTGATTATGACATCAATATTCATTGAATTGTCGCTACAGCCAAAAGTATTGGTCGGAGAGCAACGCGGATTGCACCATTCGATTTCTCGTCACAAAATACGTCGGATTAGCCTCTTACCAGCAGCACTGGAACAGTTTTTCCACTTTTGCATTTTTACCTGGTCTTTTTGTTAATTGAAATCGGCTACACTGTACTCTGTACAATCGCGACTGGTCATTACTACATTCAACTTTTGACTATAAGTTATGTGCCCTTCGGTAGCCCAGAAGACCTGAAATCTTTGGGCCAAGCCCATTTAACTCACCCAGCAATTGTCTTACTTCTAAGTCCAAGACAATCTCAATGTCTTTATCTACGTGTAGAAAAACCACACCATTTGTACGTGAAAAACACAAGGTACTTGATACAGTCTGCTGTAAAAAGTACAACTAAACACTGACCCACATTTATAAGGTGCCAAAAGATGCGGAATTGGGCCAAGCATCGGCAGCTGTTGAAAAATTGCAAATATCCTTGGTTTCCATGGAGTAAGAGCCGTTGCTGGGCACGTGATTATGACATCAATATTCATTGAATTGTCGCTACAGCCAAAAGTATTGGTCGGAGAGCAACGCGGTTTGCACCATTCGATTTCTCGTCACAAAATACGTCGGATTAGCCTCTTACCAGCAGCACTGGAAAAGTTTTTCCAATTTTGCATCTTTACCTGGTCTTTTTGTTAATTGAAATCGGCTACACTGTACTCTGTACAATCGCGACTGGTCATTACTATATTCAACTTTTGACTATAAGTTATGTGCCCTTCGGTAGCCCAGAAGACGTCAAATCTTTCGGCTAAGCCCATTTAACTCACCCAGCAATTGTCTTACTTCTAAGTGCAAGACAATCTCAATGTCTTTATCTACGTGTAGAAAAACCACACCATTTGTACATGAAAAACACAAGGTACTTGATACAGTCTGCTGTAAAAAGTACAACTGAACACTGACCCACTTCAGTAAGGTGCCAAAAGATTCGGAATTGAGCCAGGCATCGGCAGCTGTTGAAAAATTGCAAATTTCCCTGGTTTCCATGGAGTAAGAGCCGTTGCTGGGCACGTGATTATGACATCAATGATCATTCAATTGTCACTACAGCCAAAAGTATTGGTCGGAGAGCAACTCGGTTTGCACCATTCGATTTCTCGTCACAAAATACGTCGGATTAGACTCTTACCAGCAGCACTGGAACAGTTTTTCCACTTTTGCATTTTTACCTGGTCTTTTTGTTAATTGAAATCGGCTACACTGTACTCTGTACAATCGCGACTGGTCATTACTACATTCAACTTTTGACTATAAGTTATGTGCCCTTCGGTAGCCCAGAAGACGTCAAATCTTTCGGCTAAGCCCATTTAACTCACCCAGCAATTGTTTTACTTCTAAGTCCAAGACAATCTCAATGTCTTTATCTACGTGTAGAAAAACCACACCATTTGTACGTGAAAAACACAAGGTACTTGATACAGTCTGCTGTAAAAAGTACAACTGAACACTGACCCACTTCAGTAAGGTGCCAAAAGATTCGGAATTGAGCCAGGCATCGGCAGCTGTTGAAAAATTGCAAATTTCCCTGGTTTCCATGGAGTAAGAGCCGTTGCTGGGCACGTGATTATGACATAAATGATCATTCAATTGTCACTACAGCCAAAAGTATTGGTCGGAGAGCAACGCGGTTTGCACCATTCGATTTCTCGTCACAAAATACGTCGGATTAGCCTCTTACCAGCAGCACTGGAACAATTTTTCCACTTTTGCATTTTTGACTGGTCTTTTTGTTAATTGAAATCGGTTACACTGTACTCTGTACAATCGCGACTGGTCATTACTATATTCAACTTTTGACTATAAGTTATGTGCCCATCGGTAGCCCAGAAGACCTGAAATCTTTGGGCCAAGCCCATTTAACTCACCCAGCAATTGTCTTACTTCTAAGTCCAAGACAATCTCAATGTCTTTATCTACGTGTAGAAAAACCACACCATTTGTACGTGAAAAACACAAGGTACTTGATACAGTCTGCTGTAAAAAGTACAACTGAACACTGACCCACTTCAGTAAGGTGCCAAAAGATGCGGAATTGAGCCAGTCATCGGCAGCTGTTGAAAAATTGCAAATATCCCTGGTTTCCATGGAGTAAGAGCCGTTGCTGGGCACGTGATTATGACATAAATGATCATTCAATTGTCACTACAGCCAAAAGGATCGGTCGGAGAGCAACGCGGATTGCACCATTCGATTTCTCGTCACAAAATACGTCGGATTAGCCTCTTACCTGTAGCACTGGAACAGTTTTTCCACTTTTGCATTTTTGCCTGGTCTTTTTGTTAATTGAAATCGGCTACACTGTACTCTGTACAATCGCGACTGGTCATTACTATATTCAACTTTTGACTATAAGTTATGTGCCCTTCGGTAGCTCAGAAGACCTGAAATCTTTGGGCCAAGCCCATTTAACTCACCCAGCAATTGTCTTACTTCTAAGTCCAAGACAATCTCAATGTCTTTATCTACGTGTAGAAAAACCACACCATTTGTACATAAAAAACACAAGGTACTTAATACAGTCTGCTGTAAAAAGTACAACTAAACACTGACCCACATTTATAAGGTGCCAAAAGATGCGGAATTGGGCCAAGCATCGGCAGCTGTTAAAAAATTGCAAATATCCCTGGTTTCCATGGAGTAAGAGCCGTTGCTGGGCACGTGATTATGACATTAATGATCATTGAATTGTCGCTACAGCCAAAAGTATTGGTCGGAGAGCAACGCGGTTTGCACCATTCGATTTCTCGTCACAAAATACGTCGGATTAGCCTCTTACTAGTAGCACTGGAACAGTTTTTTCCACTTTTGCATTTTTGCCTGGTCTTTTTGTTAATTGAAACTGGCTACACTGTACTCTGTACAATCGCGACTGGTCATTACTATATTCAACTTTTGACTATAAGTTATGTGCCCTTCGGTAGCTCAGAAGACCTGAAATCTTTGGGCCAAGCCCATTTAACTCACCCAGCAATTGTCTTACTTCTAAGTCCAAGACAATCTCAATGTCTTTATCTACGTGTAGAAATACCAGACCATTTGTACATAAAAAACACAAGGTACTTGATACAGTCTGCTGTAAAAAGTACAACTAAACACTGACCCACATTTATAATGTGCCAAAAGATACGGAATTTGGCCAGGCATCGGCAGCTGTTAAAAAATTGCAATTATCCCTGGTTTCCATGGAGTAAGAGCCGTTGCTGGGCACGTGATTATGACATCAATATTCATTGAATTGTCGCTACAGCCAAAAGTATTGGTCGGAGAGCAACGCGGATTGCACCATTCGATTTCTCGTCACAAAATACGTCGGATTAGCTTCTTACCAGCAGCACTGGAACAGTTTTTCCACTTTTGCATTTTTACCTGGTCTTTTTGTTAATTGAAATCGGCTACACTGTACTCTGTACAATCGCGACTGGTCATTACTATATTCAACTTTTGACTATAAGTTATGTGCCCTTCGGTAGCCCAGAAGACGTCAAATCTTTCGGCTAAGCCCATTTAACTCACCCAACAATTGTCTTACTTCTAAGTCCAAGACAATCTCAATGTCTTTATCTACGTGTAGAAAAACCACACCATTTGTACATGAAAAACACAAGGTACTTGATACAGTCTGCTGTAAAAAGTACAACTGAACACTGACCCACTTCAGTAAGGTGCCAAAAGATGAGGAATTGAGCCAGGCATCGGCAGCTGTTGAAAAATTGCAAATTTCCCTGGTTTCCATGGAGTAAGAGCCGTTGCTGGGCACGTGATTATGACATAAATGATCATTCAATTGTCACTACAGCCAAAAGGATTGGTCGGAGAGCAACGCGGTTTGCACCATTCGATTTCTCGTCACAAAATACGTCGGATTAGCCTCTTACCAGCAGCACTGGAACAGTTTTTCCACTTTTGCATTTTTACCTGGTCTTTTTGTTAATTGAAATCGGCTACACTGTACTCTGTACAATCGCGACTGGTCATTACTACATTCAACTTTTGACTATAAGTTATGTGCCCTTCGGTAGCCCAGAAGACCTGAAATCTTTGGGCCAAGCCCAATTAACTCACCCAGCAATTGTCTTACTTCTAAGTCCAAGACAATCTCAATGTCTTTATCTACGTGTAGAAAAACCACACCATTTGTACATGAAAAACACAAGGTACTTGATACAGTCTGCTGTAAAAAGTACAACTGAACACTGACCCACTTCAGTAAATTGCCAAAAGTTTCGGAATTGAGCCAGGCATCGGCAGCTGTTGAAAAATTGCAAATTTCCCTGGTTTCCATGGAGTAAGAGCCGTTGCTACGCACGTGATTATGACATAAATGAATATTCAATTGTCGCTACAGCCAAAAGTATTGGTCGGAGAGAAACGCGGTTTGCACCATTCGATTTCTCGTCACAAAATACGTCGGATTAGCCTCTTACCAGCAGCACTGGAACAGTTTTTCCACTTTTGCATTTTTGCCTGGTCTTTTTGTTAATTGAAATCGGCTACACTGTACTCTGTACAATCGCGACTGGTCATTACTATATTCAACTTTTGACTATAAGTTATGTGCCCTTCGGTAGCCCAGAAGACGTCAAATCTTTGGGCTAAGCCCATTTAACTCACCCAGCAATTGTCTTACTTCTAAGTGCAAGACAATCTCAATGTCTTTATCTACGTGTAGAAAAACCACACCATTTGTACGTGAAAAACACAAGGTACTTGATACAGTCTGCTGTAAAAAGTACAACTGAACACTGACCCACTTCAGTAAGGTGCCAAAAGATGAGGAATTGAGCCAGGCATCGGCAGCTGTTAAAAAATTGCAAATTTCCCTGGTTTCCATGGAGTAAGAGCCGTTGCTGGGCACGTGATTATGACATAAATGATCATTCAATTGTCACTACAGCCAAAAGTATTGGTCGGAGAGCAACGCGGTTTGCACCATTCGATTTCTCGTCACAAAATACGTCGGATTAGCCTCTTACCAGCAGCACTGGAACAATTTTTCCACTTTTGCATTTTTGACTGGTCTTTTTGTTAATTGAAATCGGTTACACTGTACTCTGTACAATCGCGACTGGTCATTACTATATTCAACTTTTGACTATAAGTTATGTGCCCATCGGTAGCCCAGAAGACGTCAAATCTTCCGGCTAAGCCCATTTAACTCACCCAGCAATTGTCTTACTTCTAAGTCCAAGACAATCTCAATGTCTTTATCTACGTGTAGAAAAACCACACCATTTGTACGTGAAAAACACAAGGTACTTGATACAGTCTGCTGTAAAAAGTACAACTGACCACAGACCCACATTGAATAAGGTGCCAAAAGATGCGGAATTCAGCCAGGTATCGGCAGCTGTTGAAAAGTTGCAAATTTCCCTCGTTTCCATGGAGTAAGAGCCGTTGCTGGGTACGTGATTATGACATAAATGATCATTCAATTGTCACTACAGGCAAAAGTATTGGTCGGACAGCAACGCGGTTTGCACCATTCGATTTGTCGTCACAAAATACGTCGGATTAGTCTCTTACCAGCAGCACTGGAATAATTTTTTCAATTTTGCATTTTTACCTGGTCTTTTTGTTAATTGAAATCGGCTACACTGTACTCTGTACAATCGCGACTGGTCATTACTATATTCAACTTTTGACTATAAGTTATGTGCCCTTCGGTAGCCCAGAAGACGTCAAATCTTTGGGCTAAGCCCATTTAACTCACCCAGCAATTGTCTTACTTCTAAGTCCAAGACAATCTCAATGTCTTTATCTACGTGTAGAAAAACCAGACCATTTGTACATGAAAAACACAAGGTACTTGATACAGTCTGCTGTAAAAAGTACAACTAAACACTGACCCACATTTATAAGGTGCCAAAAGATACGGAATTGGGCCAGGCATCGGCAGCTGTTAAAAAATTGCAAATATCCCTGGTTTCCATGGAGTAAGAGCCGTTGCTGGGCACGTGATTTTGACATCAATATTCATTGAATTGTCGCTACAGCCAAAAGTATTGGTCGGAGAGCAACGCGGATTGCACCATTCGATTTCTCGTCACAAAATACGTCGGATTAGCCTCTTACCAGCAGCACTGGGACAGTTTTTCCACTTTTGCATTTTTACCTGGTCTTTTTGTTAATTGAAATCGGCTACACTGTACTCTGTACAATCGCGACTGGTCATTACTATATTCAACTTTTGACTATAAGTTATGTGCCCTTCGGTAGCCCAGAAGACGTCAAATCTTTGGGCTAAGCCCATTTAACTCACCCAGCAATTGTCTTAATTCTAAGTCCAAGACAATCTCAATGTCTTTATCTACGTGTAGAAAAACCACACCATTTGTACGTGAAAAACACAAGGTACTTGATACAGTCTGCTGTAAAAAGGACAACTAAACACTGACCCACATTTATAAGGTGCCAAAAGATACGGAATTGGGCCAGGCATCGGCAGCTGTTAAAAAATTGCAAATATCCCTGGTTTCCATGGAGTAAGAGCCGTTGCTGGGCACGTGATTATGACATAAATGATTATTGAATTGTCACTACAGGCAAAAGTATTGGTCGGAGAGCAACGCGGTTTGCACCATTCGATTTCTCGTCACAAAATACGTCGGATTAGTCTCTTACCAGCAGCACTGGAACAATTTTTCCAATTTTGCATTTTTACCTGGTCTTTTTGTTAATTGAAATCGGCTACACTGTACTCTGTACAATCGCGACTGGTCATTACTATATTCAACTTTTGACTATAAGTTATGTGCCCTTCGGTAGCCCAGAAGACCTGAAATCTTTGGGCTAAGCCCATTTAACTCACCCAGCAATTGTCTTACTTCTAAGTGCAAGACAATCTCAATGTCTTTATCTACGTGTAGAAAAACCACACCATTTGTACAGGATAAACACAAGGTACTTGATACAGTCTGCTGTAAAAAGTACAACTGAACACTGACCCACTTCAGTAAGGTGCCAAAAGATGAGGAATTGAGCCAGGCATCGGCAGCTGTTGAAAAATTGCAAATTTCCCTGGTTTCCATGGAGTAAGAGCCGTCGCTACGCACGTGATTATGACATAAATGATCATTCAATTGTCACTACAGCCAAAAGTATTAGTCGGAGAGCAACGCGGTTTGCACCATTTGATTTCTCGTCACAAAATACGTCGGATTAGCCTCTTACCAGCAGCACTGGAACAGTTTTTCCACTTTTGCATTTTTGCCTGGTCTTTTTGTTAATTAAAATCGGCTACACTGTACTCTGTACAATCGCGACTGGTCATTACTATATTCAACTTTTGACTATAAGTTATGTGCCCTTCGGTAGCTTAGAAGACGTCAAATCTTTGGGCTAAGCCCATTTAACTCACCCAGCAATTGTCTTACTTCTAAGTCCAAGACAATCTCAATGTCTTTATCTACGTGTAGAAAAACCACACCATTTGTACGTGAAAAACACAAGGTACTTGATACAGTCTGCTGTAAAAAGTACAACTGACCACAGACCCACATGAATAAGGTGCCAAAAGATGCGGAATTGAGCCAGGTATCGGCAGCTGTTGAAAAATTGCAAATTTCCCTGGTTTAAATGGAGTAAGAGCCGTTGCTGGGCACGTGATTATGACATAAATGATCATTCAATTGTCACTACAGCCAAAAGTATTGGTCGGAGAGCAACGCGGATTGCACCATTCGATTTCTCGTCACAAAATACGTCGGATTAGCCTCTTACCAGCAGCACTGGAACAATTTTTCCAATTTTGCATTTTTACCTGGTCTTTTTGTTAATTGAAATCGGCTACACTGTACTCTGTACAATCGCGACTGGTCATTACTACATTCAACTTTTGACTATAAGTTATGTGCCCTTCGGTAGCCCAGAAGACGTCAAATCTTTCGGCTAAGCCCATTTAACTCACCCAGCAATTGTTTTACTTCTAAGTCCAAGACAATCTCAATGTCTTTATCTACGTGTAGAAAAACCACACCATTTGTACATGAAAAACACAAGGTACTTGATACAGTCTGCTGTAAAAAGTACAACTGAACACTGACCCACTTCAGTAAATTGCCAAAAGTTTCGGAATTGAGCCAGGCATCGGCAGCTGTTGAAAAATTGCAAATTTCCCTGGTTTCCATGGAGTAAGAGCCGTTGCTACGCACGTGATTATGACATAAATGAATATTCAATTGTCGCTACAGCCAAAAGTATTGGTCGGAGAGCAACGCGGTTTGCACCATTCGATTTCTCGTCACAAAATACGTCGGATTAGCCTCTTACCAGCAGCACTGGAACAGTTTTTCCACTTTTGCATTTTTGCCTGGTCTTTTTGTTAATTGAAATCGGCTACACTGTACTCTGTACAATCGCGACTGGTCATTACTATATTCAACTTTTGACTATAAGTTATGTGCCCTTCGGTAGCCCAGAAGACGTCAAATCTTTGGGCTAAGCCCATTTAACTCACCCAGCAATTGTCTTACTTCTAAGTGCAAGACAATCTCAATGTCTTTATCTACGTGTAGAAAAACCACACCATTTGTACGTGAAAAACACAAGGTACTTGATACAGTCTGCTGTAAAAAGTACAACTGAACACTGACCCACTTCAGTAAGGTGCCAAAAGATGAGGAATTGAGCCAGGCATCGGCAGCTGTTAAAAAATTGCAAATTTCCCTGGTTTCCATGGAGTAAGAGCCGTTGCTGGGCACGTGATTATGACATAAATGATCATTCAATTGTCACTACAGCCAAAAGTATTGGTCGGAGAGCAACGCGGTTTGCACCATTCGATTTCTCGTCACAAAATACGTCGGATTAGCCTCTTACCAGCAGCACTGGAACAATTTTTCCACTTTTGCATTTTTGACTGGTCTTTTTGTTAATTGAAATCGGTTACACTGTACTCTGTACAATCGCGACTGGTCATTACTATATTCAACTTTTGACTATAAGTTATGTGCCCATCGGTAGCCCAGAAGACGTCAAATCTTCCGGCTAAGCCCATTTAACTCACCCAGCAATTGTCTTACTTCTAAGTCCAAGACAATCTCAATGTCTTTATCTACGTGTAGAAAAACCACACCATTTGTACGTGAAAAACACAAGGTACTTGATACAGTCTGCTGTAAAAAGTACAACTGACCACAGACCCACATTGAATAAGGTGCCAAAAGATGCGGAATTCAGCCAGGTATCGGCAGCTGTTGAAAAGTTGCAAATTTCCCTCGTTTCCATGGAGTAAGAGCCGTTGCTGGGTACGTGATTATGACATAAATGATCATTCAATTGTCACTACAGGCAAAAGTATTGGTCGGACAGCAACGCGGTTTGCACCATTCGATTTGTCGTCACAAAATACGTCGGATTAGTCTCTTACCAGCAGCACTGGAATAATTTTTTCAATTTTGCATTTTTACCTGGTCTTTTTGTTAATTGAAATCGGCTACACTGTACTCTGTACAATCGCGACTGGTCATTACTATATTCAACTTTTGACTATAAGTTATGTGCCCTTCGGTAGCCCAGAAGACGTCAAATCTTTGGGCTAAGCCCATTTAACTCACCCAGCAATTGTCTTACTTCTAAGTCCAAGACAATCTCAATGTCTTTATCTACGTGTAGAAAAACCAGACCATTTGTACATGAAAAACACAAGGTACTTGATACAGTCTGCTGTAAAAAGTACAACTAAACACTGACCCACATTTATAAGGTGCCAAAAGATACGGAATTGGGCCAGGCATCGGCAGCTGTTAAAAAATTGCAAATATCCCTGGTTTCCATGGAGTAAGAGCCGTTGCTGGGCACGTGATTTTGACATCAATATTCATTGAATTGTCGCTACAGCCAAAAGTATTGGTCGGAGAGCAACGCGGATTGCACCATTCGATTTCTCGTCACAAAATACGTCGGATTAGCCTCTTACCAGCAGCACTGGGACAGTTTTTCCACTTTTGCATTTTTACCTGGTCTTTTTGTTAATTGAAATCGGCTACACTGTACTCTGTACAATCGCGACTGGTCATTACTATATTCAACTTTTGACTATAAGTTATGTGCCCTTCGGTAGCCCAGAAGACGTCAAATCTTTGGGCTAAGCCCATTTAACTCACCCAGCAATTGTCTTAATTCTAAGTCCAAGACAATCTCAATGTCTTTATCTACGTGTAGAAAAACCACACCATTTGTACGTGAAAAACACAAGGTACTTGATACAGTCTGCTGTAAAAAGGACAACTAAACACTGACCCACATTTATAAGGTGCCAAAAGATACGGAATTGGGCCAGGCATCGGCAGCTGTTAAAAAATTGCAAATATCCCTGGTTTCCATGGAGTAAGAGCCGTTGCTGGGCACGTGATTATGACATAAATGATTATTGAATTGTCACTACAGGCAAAAGTATTGGTCGGAGAGCAACGCGGTTTGCACCATTCGATTTCTCGTCACAAAATACGTCGGATTAGTCTCTTACCAGCAGCACTGGAACAATTTTTCCAATTTTGCATTTTTACCTGGTCTTTTTGTTAATTGAAATCGGCTACACTGTACTCTGTACAATCGCGACTGGTCATTACTATATTCAACTTTTGACTATAAGTTATGTGCCCTTCGGTAGCCCAGAAGACCTGAAATCTTTGGGCTAAGCCCATTTAACTCACCCAGCAATTGTCTTACTTCTAAGTGCAAGACAATCTCAATGTCTTTATCTACGTGTAGAAAAACCACACCATTTGTACAGGATAAACACAAGGTACTTGATACAGTCTGCTGTAAAAAGTACAACTGAACACTGACCCACTTCAGTAAGGTGCCAAAAGATGAGGAATTGAGCCAGGCATCGGCAGCTGTTGAAAAATTGCAAATTTCCCTGGTTTCCATGGAGTAAGAGCCGTCGCTACGCACGTGATTATGACATAAATGATCATTCAATTGTCACTACAGCCAAAAGTATTAGTCGGAGAGCAACGCGGTTTGCACCATTTGATTTCTCGTCACAAAATACGTCGGATTAGCCTCTTACCAGCAGCACTGGAACAGTTTTTCCACTTTTGCATTTTTGCCTGGTCTTTTTGTTAATTAAAATCGGCTACACTGTACTCTGTACAATCGCGACTGGTCATTACTATATTCAACTTTTGACTATAAGTTATGTGCCCTTCGGTAGCTTAGAAGACGTCAAATCTTTGGGCTAAGCCCATTTAACTCACCCAGCAATTGTCTTACTTCTAAGTCCAAGACAATCTCAATGTCTTTATCTACGTGTAGAAAAACCACACCATTTGTACGTGAAAAACACAAGGTACTTGATACAGTCTGCTGTAAAAAGTACAACTGACCACAGACCCACATGAATAAGGTGCCAAAAGATGCGGAATTGAGCCAGGTATCGGCAGCTGTTGAAAAATTGCAAATTTCCCTGGTTTAAATGGAGTAAGAGCCGTTGCTGGGCACGTGATTATGACATAAATGATCATTCAATTGTCACTACAGCCAAAAGTATTGGTCGGAGAGCAACGCGGATTGCACCATTCGATTTCTCGTCACAAAATACGTCGGATTAGCCTCTTACCAGCAGCACTGGAACAATTTTTCCAATTTTGCATTTTTACCTGGTCTTTTTGTTAATTGAAATCGGCTACACTGTACTCTGTACAATCGCGACTGGTCATTACTACATTCAACTTTTGACTATAAGTTATGTGCCCTTCGGTAGCCCAGAAGACGTCAAATCTTTCGGCTAAGCCCATTTAACTCACCCAGCAATTGTTTTACTTCTAAGTCCAAGACAATCTCAATGTCTTTATCTACGTGTAGAAAAACCACACCATTTGTACATGAAAAACACAAGGTACTTGATACAGTCTGCTGTAAAAAGTACAACTGAACACTGACCCACTTCAGTAAATTGCCAAAAGTTTCGGAATTGAGCCAGGCATCGGCAGCTGTTGAAAAATTGCAAATTTCCCTGGTTTCCATGGAGTAAGAGCCGTTGCTACGCACGTGATTATGACATAAATGAATATTCAATTGTCGCTACAGCCAAAAGTATTGGTCGGAGAGCAACGCGGTTTGCACCATTCGATTTCTCGTCACAAAATACGTCGGATTAGCCTCTTACCAGCAGCACTGGAACAGTTTTTCCACTTTTGCATTTTTGCCTGGTCTTTTTGTTAATTGAAATCGGCTACACTGTACTCTGTACAATCGCGACTGGTCATTACTATATTCAACTTTTGACTATAAGTTATGTGCCCTTCGGTAGCCCAGAAGACGTCAAATCTTTCGGCTAAGCCCATTTAACTCACCCAGCAATTGTCTTACTTCTAAGTGCAAGACAATCTCAATGTCTTTATCTACGTGTAGAAAAACCACACCATTTGTACGTGAAAAACACAAGGTACTTGATACAGTCTGCTGTAAAAGGTACAACTGAACACTGACCCACTTCAGTAAGGTGCCAAAAGATTCGGAATTGAGCCAGGCATCGGCAGCTGTTGAAAAATTGCAAATTTCCCTGGTTTCCATGGAGTAAGAGCCGTTGCTGGGCACGTGATTATGACATCAATGATCATTCAATTGTCACTACAGCCAAAAGTATTGGTCGGAGAGCAACGCGGTTTGCACCATTCGATTTCTCGTCACAAAATACGTCGGATTAGTCTCTTACCAGCAGCACTGGAACAATTTTTCCACTTTTGCATTTTTGACTGGTCTTTTTGTTAATTGAAATCGGTTACACTGTACTCTGTACAATCGCGACTGGTCATTACTATATTCAACTTTTGACTATAAGTTATGTGCCCTTCGGTAGCCCAGAAGACGTCAAATCTTCCGGCTAAGCCCATTTAACTCACCCAGCAATTGTCTTACTTCTAAGTGCAAGACAATCTCAATGTCTTTATCTACGTGTAGAAAAACCACACCATTTGTACGTGAAAAACACAAGGTACTTGATACAGTCTGCTGTAAAAGGTACAACTGAACACTGACCCACTTCAGTAAGGTGCCAAAAGATTCGGAATTGAGCCAGGCATCGGCAGCTGTTGAAAAATTGCAAATTTCCCTGGTTTCCATGGAGTAAGAGCCGTTGCTGGGCACGTGATTATGACATCAATGATCATTCAATTGTCACTACAGCCAAAAGTATTGGTCGGAGAGCAACGCGGTTTGCACCATTCGATTTCTCGTCACAAAATACGTCGGATTAGCCTCTTACCAGCAGCACTGGAACAATTTTTCCACTTTTGCATTTCTGACTGGTCTTTTTGTTAATTGAAATCGGTTACACTGTACTCTGTACAATCGCGACTGGTCATTACTATATTCAACTTTTGACTATAAGTTATGTGCCCTTCGGTAGCCCAGAAGACGTCAAATCTTTGGGCTAAGCCCATTTAACTCACCCAGCAATTGTCTTACTTCTAAGTCCAAGACAATCTCAATGTCTTTATCTACGTGTAGAAAAACCACACCATTTGTACGTGAAAAACACAAGGTACTTGATACAGTCTGCTGTAAAAAGTACAACTGACCACAGACCCACATTGAATAAGGTGCCAAAAGATGCGGAATTCAGCCAGGTATCGACAGCTGTTGAAAAGTTGCAAATTTCCCTTGTTTCCATGGAGTAAGAGCCGTTGCTGGGTACGTGATTATGATATAAATGATCATTCAATTGTCACTACAGGCAAAAGTATTGGTCGGACAGCAATGCGGTTTGCACCATTCGATTTGTCGTCACAAAATACGTCGGATTAGTCTCTTACCAGCAGCACTGGAACAATTTTTTCAATTTTGCATTTTTACCTGGTCTTTTTGTTAATTGAAATCGGCTACACTGTACTCTGTACAATCGCGACTGGTCATTACTATATTCAACTTTTGACTATAAGTTATGTGCCCTTCGGTAGCCCAGAAGACGTCAAATCTTTGGGCTAAGCCCCATTTAACTCACCCAGCAATTGTCTTACTTCTAAGTCCAAGACAATCTCAATGTCTTTATCTACGTGTAGAAAAACCACACCATTTGTACATGAAAAACACAAGGTACTTGATACAGTCTGCTGTAAAAAGTACAACTGAACACTGACCCACTTCAGTAAGGTGCCAAAAGATGCGGAATTGAGCCAGGCATCGGCAGCTGTTGAAAAATTGCAAATTTCCCTGGTTTCCATGGAGTAAGAGCCGTTGCTGGGCACGTGATTATGACATAAATGATCATTCAATTGTCACTACAACCAAAAGGATTGGTCGGAGAGCAACGCGGTTTGCACCATTCGATTTCTCGTCACAAAATACGTCGGATTAGCCTCTTACCAGCAGCACTGGAACAGTTTTTCCACTTTTGCATTTCTGCCGCGTCTTTTTGTTAATTGAAATCGGCTACACTGTACTCTGTACAATCGCGACTGGTCATTACTATATTCAACTTTTGACTATAAGTTATGTGCCCTTCGGTAGCCCAGAAGACCTAAAATCTTTGGGCCAAGCCCATTTAACTCACCCAGCAATTGTCTTACTTCTAAGTCCAAGACAATCTCAATGTCTTTATCTACGTGTAGAAAAACCAGACCATTTGTACATAAAAAACACAAGGTACTTGATACAGTCTGCTGTAAAAAGTACAACTAAACACTGACCCACATTTATAAGGTGCCAAAAGATACGGAATTGGGCCAGGCATCGGCAGCTGTTAAAAAATTGCAAATATCCCTGGTTTCCATGGAGTAAGAGCCGTTGCTGGGCACGTGATTTTGACATCAATATTCATTGAATTGTCGCTACAGCCAAAAGTATTGGTCGGAGAGCAACGCGGTTTGCACCATTCGATTTCTCGTCACAAAATACGTCGGATTAGT
Source organism: Liolophura sinensis (assembly GCF_032854445.1). Classification (NCBI taxonomy): domain Eukaryota; kingdom Metazoa; phylum Mollusca; class Polyplacophora; order Chitonida; family Chitonidae; genus Liolophura; species Liolophura sinensis. Next base: position 34,661 of record NW_027018090.1, on the reverse strand, counting down.
CTCTTACCAGCAGCACTGGAACAATTTTTCCAATTTTGCATTTTTACCTGGTCTTTTTGTTAATTGAAATCGGCTACACTGTACTCTGTACAATCGCGACTGGTCATTACTATATTCAACTTTTGACTATAAGTTATGTGCCCTTCGGTAGCCCAGAAGACGTCAAATCTTTGGGCTAAGCCCATTTAACTCACCCAGCAATTGTCTTACTTCTAAGTGCAAGACAATCTCAATGTCTTTATCTACGTGTAGAAAAACCACACCATTTGTACAGGATAAACACAAGGTACTTGATACAGTCTGCTGGAAAAAGTACAACTAAACACTGACCCACATTTATAAGGTGCCAAAAGATGCGGAATTGGGCCAAGCATCGGCAGCTGTTAAAAAATTGCAAATATCCCTGGTTTCCATGGAGTAAGAGCCGTTGCTGGGCACGTGATTATGACATCAATATTCATTGAATTGTCGCTACAGCCAAAAGTATTGGTCGGAGAGCAACGCGGTTTGCACCATTCGATTTCTCGTCACAAAATACGTCGGATTAGCCTCTTACTAGTAGCACTGGAACAGTTTTTCCACTTTTGCATTTTTGCCTGGTCTTTTTGTTAATTGAAACTGGCTACACTGTACTCTGTACAATCGCGACTGGTCATTACTATATTCAACTTTTGACTATAAGTTATGTGCCCTTCGGTAGCTCAGAAGACCTGAAATCTTTGGGCCAAGCTCATTTAACTCACCCAGCAATTGTCTTACTTCAAAGTCCAAGACAATCTCAATGTCTTTATCTAGGTGTAGAAATACCAGACCATTTGTACATAAAAAACACAAGGTACTTGATACAGTCTGCTGTAAAAAGTACAACTAAACACTGACCCACATTTATAAGGTGCCAAAAGATACGGAATTTGGCCAGGCATCGGCAGCTGTTAAAAAAATTGCAATTATCCCTGGTTTCCATGGAGTAAGAGCCGTTGCTGGGCACGTGATTATGACATCATTATTCATTGAATTGTCGCTACAGCCAAAAGTATTGGTCGGAGAGCAACGCGGATTGCACCATTCGATTTCTCGTTACAAAATACGTCGGATTAGCCTCTTACCAGCAGCACTGGAACAGTTTTTCCAATTTTGCATTTTTCCCTGGTCTTTTTGTTAATTGAAATCGGCTACACTGTACTCTGTACAATCGCGACTGGTCATTACTATATTCAACTTTTGACTATAAGTTATGTGCCCTTCGGTAGCCCAGAAGACGTCAAATCTTTCGGCTAAGCCCATTTAACTCACCCAGCAATTGTCTTACTTCTAAGTCCAAGACAATCTCAATGTCTTTATCTACGTGTAGAAAAATCAGACCATTTGTACATGAAAAACACAAGGTACTTGATACAGTCTGCTGTAAAAAGTACAACTGACCACAGACCCACATGAATAAGGTGCCAAAAGATGCGGAATTCAGCCAGGCATCGCAGCTACTGAAAAATTGCAAATTTCCCTGGTTTCCATGGAGTAAGAGCCGTTGCTGGCACGTGATTATGACATAAATGATTTTTCAATTGTCGCTACAGCCAAAAGTATTGATCGGAGAGCAACGCGGATTGCACCATTCGATTTCTCGTCACAAAATACGTCGGATTAGCTTCTTACTAGTAGCACTGGAACAGTTTTTCCACTTTTGCATTTTTGCCTGGTCTTTTTGTTAATTGAAACTGGCTACACTGTACTCTGTACAATCGCGACTGGACATTACTATATTCAACTTTTGACTATAAAGTTATGTGCCCTTCGGTAGCCCAGAAGACCTGAAATCTTTGGGCTAAGCCCATTTAACTCACCCAGCAATTGCCTTACTTCTAAGTGCAAGACAATCTCAATGTCTTTATCTACGTGTAGAAAAACCACACCATTTGTACATAAAAAACACAAGGTACTTGATACAGTCTGCTGTAAAAGGTACAACTGAACACTGACCCACTTCAGTAAGGTGCTAAAAGATGCGGAATTGAGCCAGGCATCGGCAGCTGTTGAAAAATTGCAAATTTCCCTGGTTTCCATGGAGTAAGAGCCGTTGCTGGGCACGTGATTATGACATAAATGATCATTCAATTGTCACTACAGCCAAAAGTATTGGTCGGAGAGCAACTCGGTTTGCACCATTCGATTTCTCGTCACAAAATACGTCGGATTAGCCTCTTACCAGCAGCACTGGAACAGTTTTTTCCACTTTTGCATTTTTACCTGGTCTTTTTGTTAATTGAAATCGGCTACACTGTACTCTGTACAATCGCGACTGGTCATTACTATATTCAACTTTTGACTATAAGTTATGTGCCCTTCGGTAGCCCAGAAGACGTCAAATCTTTCGGCTAAGCCCATTTAACTCATCCAGCAATTGTCTTACTTCTAAGTCCAAGACAATCTCAATGTCTTTATCTACGTGTAGAAAAACCACACCATTTGTACATGAAAAACACAAGGTACTTGATACAGTCTGCTGTAAAAAGTACAACTGAACACTGACCCACTTCAGTAAGGTAAAAGATGAGGAATTGAGCCAGGCATCGGCAGCTGTTGAAAAATTGCAAATTTCCCTGGTTTCTATGGAGTAAGAGCCGTTGCTGGGCACGTGATTATGACATAAATGATCATTCAATTGTCACTACAGCCAAAAGGATTGGTCGGAGAAGAACGCGGTTTGCACCATTCGATTTCTCGTCACAAAATACGTCGGATTAGCCTCTTACCAGCAGCACTGGTACAGTTTTTCCACTTTTGCATTTTTACCTGGTCTTTTTGTTAATTGAAATCGGCTACACTGTACTCTGTACAATCGCGACTGGTCATTACTACATTCAACTTTTGACTATAAGTTATGTGCCCTTCGGTAGCCCAGAAGACCTGAAATCTTTGGGCCAAGCCCATTTAACTCACCCAGCAATTGTCTTACTTCTAAGTCCAAGACAATCTCAATGTCTTTATCTACGTGTAGAAAAACCACACCATTTGTACGTGAAAAACACAAGGTACTTGATACAGTCTGCTGTAAAAAGTACAACTAAACACTGACCCACATTTATAAGGTGCCAAAAGATGCGGAATTGGGCCAAGCATCGGCAGCTGTTAAAAAATTGCAAATATCCTTGGTTTCCATGGAGTAAGAGCCGTTGCTGGGCACGTGATTATGACATCAATATTCATTGAATTGTCGCTACAGCCAAAAGTATTGGTCGGAGAGCAACGCGGTTTGCACCATTCGATTTCTCGTCACAAAATACGTCGGATTAGCTTCTTACTAGTAGCACTGGAACAGTTTTTCCACTTTTGCATTTTTGCCTGGTCTTTTTGTTAATTGAAACTGGCTACACTGTACTCTGTACAATCGCGACTGGTCATTACTATATTCAACTTTTGACTATAAGTTATGTGCCCTTCGGTAGCCCAGAAGACCTGAAATCTTTGGGCTAAGCCCATTTAACTCACCCAGCAATTGCCTTACTTCTAAGTGCAAGACAATCTCAATGTCTTTATCTACGTGTAGAAAAACCACACCATTTGTACATAAAAAACACAAGGTACTTGATACAGTCTGCTGTAAAAGGTACAACTGAACACTGACCCACTTCAGTAAGGTGCTAAAAGATGCGGAATTGAGCCAGGCATCGGCAGCTGTTGAAAAATTGCAAATTTCCCTGGTTTCCATGGAGTAAGAGCCGTTGCTGGGCACGTGATTATGACATAAATGATCATTCAATTGTCACTACAGCAAAAGTATTGGTCGGAGAGCAACTCGGTTTGCACCATTCGATTTCTCGTCACAAAATACGTCGGATTAGCCTCTTACCAGCAGCACTGGAAACAGTTTTTCCACTTTTGCATTTTTACCTGGTCTTTTTGTTAATTGAAATCGGCTACACTGTACTCTGTACAATCGCGACTGGTCATTACTATATTCAACTTTTGACTATAAGTTATGTGCCCTTCGGTAGCCCAGAAGACGTCAAATCTTTCGGCTAAGCCCATTTAACTCATCCAGCAATTGTCTTACTTCTAAGTCCAAGACAATCTCAATGTCTTTATCTACGTGTAGAAAAACAACACCATTTGTACATGAAAAACACAAGGTACTTGATACAGTCTGCTGTAAAAAGTACAACTGAACACTGACCCACTTCAGTAAGGTGCCAAAAGATGAGGAATTGAGCCAGGCATCGGCAGCTGTTGAAAAATTGCAAATTTCCCTGGTTTCTATGGAGTAAGAGCCGTTGCTGGGCACGTGATTATGACATAAATGATCATTCAATTGTCACTACAGCCAAAAGGATTGGTCGGAGAGCAACGCGGTTTGCACCATTCGATTTCTCGTCACAAAATACGCCGGATTAGCCTCTTACCAGCAGCACTGGTACAGTTTTTCCACTTTTGCATTTTTACCTGGTCTTTTTGTTAATTGAAATCGGCTACACTGTACTCTGTACAATCGCGACTGGTCATTACTACATTCAACTTTTGACTATAAGTTATGTGCCCTTCGGTAGCCCAGAAGACCTGAAATCTTTGGGCCAAGCCCATTTAACTCACCCAGCAATTGTCTTACTTCTAAGTCCAAGACAATCTCAATGTCTTTATCTACGTGTAGAAAAACCACACCATTTGTACGTGAAAAACACAAGTTACTTGATACAGTCTGCTGTAAAAAGTACAACTAAACACTGACCCACATTTATAAGGTGCCAAAAGATGCGGAATTGGGCCAAGCATCGGCAGCTGTTAAAAAATTGCAAATATCCTTGGTTTCCATGGAGTAAGAGCCGTTGCTGGGCACGTGATTATGACATCAATATTCATTGAATTGTCGCTACAGCCAAAGTATTGGTCGGAGAGCAACGCGGTTTGCACATTCGATTTCTCGTCACAAAAATACGTCGGATTAGCTTCTTACTAGTAGCACTGGAACAGTTTTTCCACTTTTGCATTTTTGCCTGGTCTTTTTGTTAATTGAAACTGGCTACACTGTACTCTGTACAATCGCGACTGGTCATTACTATATTCAACTTTTGACTATAAGTTATGTGCCCTTCGGTAGCCCAGAAGACCTGAAATCTTTGGGCTAAGCCCATTTAACTCACCCAGCAATTGCCTTACTTCTAAGTGCAAGACAATCTCAATGTCTTTATCTACGTGTAGAAAAACCACACCATTTGTACATAAAAAACACAAGGTACTTGATACAGTCTGCTGTAAAAGGTACAACTGAACACTGACCCACTTCAGTAAGGTGCTAAAAGATGCGGAATTGAGCCAGGCATCGGCAGCTGTTGAAAAATTGCAAATTTCCCTGGTTTCCATGGAGTAAGAGCCGTTGCTGGGCACGTGATTATGACATAAATGATCATTCAATTGTCACTACAGCCAAAAGTATTGGTCGGAGAGCAACTCGGTTTGCACCATTCGATTTCTCGTCACAAAATACGTCGGATTAGCCTCTTACCAGCAGCACTGGAACAGTTTTTCCACTTTTGCATTTTTACCTGGTCTTTTTGTTAATTGAAATCGGCTACACTGTACTCTGTACAATCGCGACTGGTCATTACTATATTCAACTTTTGACTATAAGTTATGTGCCCTTCGGTAGCCCAGAAGACGTCAAATCTTTCGGCTAAGCCCATTTAACTCATCCAGCAATTGTCTTACTTCTAAGTCCAAGACAATCTCAATGTTCTTTATCTACGTGTAGAAAAACAACACCATTGTACATGAAAAACACAAGGTACTTGATACAGTCTGCTGTAAAAAGTACAACTGAACACTGACCCACTTCAGTAAGGTGCCAAAAGATGAGGAATTGAGCCAGGCATCGGCAGCTGTTGAAAAATTGCAAATTTCCCTGGTTTCTATGGAGTAAGAGCCGTTGCTGGGCACGTGATTATGACATAAATGATCATTCAATTGTCACTACAGCCAAAAGGATTGGTCGGAGAGCAACGCGGTTTGCACCATTCGATTTCTCGTCACAAAATACGCCGGATTAGCCTCTTACCAGCAGCACTGGTACAGTTTTTCCACTTTTGCATTTTTACCTGGTCTTTTTGTTAATTGAAATCGGCTACACTGTACTCTGTACAATCGCGACTGGTCATTACTACATTCAACTTTTGACTATAAGTTATGTGCCCTTCGGTAGCCCAGAAGACCTGAAATCTTTGGGCCAAGCCCATTTAACTCACCCAGCAATTGTCTTACTTCTAAGTCCAAGACAATCTCAATGTCTTTATCTACGTGTAGAAAAACCACACCATTTGTACGTGAAAAAACACAAGTTACTTGATACAGTCTGCTGTAAAAAGTACAACTAAACACTGACCCACATTTATAAGGTGCCAAAAGATGCGGAATTGGGCCAAGCATCGGCAGCTGTTAAAAAATTGCAAATATCCTTGGTTTCCATGGAGTAAGAGCCGTTGCTGGGCACGTGATTATGACATCAATATTCATTGAATTGTCGCTACAGCCAAAAGTATTGGTCGGAGAGCAACGCGGTTTGCACCATTCGATTTCTCGTCACAAAATACGTCGGATTAGCCTCTTACCAGCAGCACTGGAACAGTTTTTCCAATTTTGCATTTTTACCTGGTCTTTTTGTTAATTGAAACCGGCTACACTGTACTCTGTACAATCGCGACTGGTCATTACTATATTCAAACTTTTGACTATAAGTTATGTGCCCTTCGGTAGCCCAGAAGACGTCAAATCTTTCGGCTAAGCCCATTTAACTCACCCAGCAATTGTCTTACTTCTAAGTCCAAGACAATCTCAATGTCTTTATCTACGTGTAGAAAAATCAGACCATTTGTACATGAAAAACACAAGGTACTTGATACAGTCTGCTGTAAAAAGTACAACTGACCACAGACCCACATGAATAAGGTGCCAAAAAGATGCGGAATTGAGCCAGGCATCGGCAGCTGTTGAAAAAAATTGCAAATTTCCCTGGTTTCCATGGAGTAAGAGCCGTTGCTGGGCACGTGATTATGACATAAATGATCATTCAATTGTCATTACAGCCAAAGTATTGGTCGGAGAGCAACTCGGTTTGCACATTCGATTTCGTCAATACTCGGATTTCTCTTCACAAAATGAACAGTTTTTCCACTTCCTTCATTTCCTTACACTGTTCCTTTTTGTTAATTGAAATCGGCTACACTGTATTCTGTACAATCGCGACTGGTCATTACTACATTCAACTTTTGACTATAAGTTATGTGCCCTTCGGTAGCCCAGAAGACGATATCTTCGGCTAATCCCATTTACTCACCACCAGCAATTGTTTTACTTCTAAGTCCAAGACAATCAAGTCTTATCTCATTGTCTTACGATGTAAGAAAACCAGACCATTTTTGTACATGATAAACACAAGTACACTTGATACAGTCTGCTGTAAAAAGTACAACTGATCACTGACCCACTTCAGTAAATGGCCAAAAGATGAGAATTGAGCCAGCATCCAGCTTGAAAATTCAAATTCCCTGTTTCCATGGGAGTAAGAGCCGTTGCTGGGCACGTGATTATGACATAAATGATCATTCAATTGTCACTACAGCCAAAAGTATTGGTCGGAGAGCAACTTCGGTTTGCACCATCCGATTTCTCGTCACAAAATACGTCGGATTAGCTCTACTAGTAGCACTGGAACAGTTTTTCCACTTTTGCATTTTTGCCTGTCTTTTTGTTAATTGAAACTGGCTACACTGTACTCTGTACAATCCCAACTACTATACTCAATTCACAACTTTTGACTATAAGTTATGTGCCCTTCGTAGCCCAGAAGACCTGAAATCTTTGGCTAAGCCCATTTAAACTCACCCAGCCAATTGCCCTACTCTAAGTGCAAGACACATCTCAATGTCTTTATCTACGTGTAGAAAAACCACACCATTTGTACATAAAAAAACACAAGGTACTTGATACAGTCTGCTGTAAAAGGTACAACTGAACACTGACCCACTTCAGTAAGGTGCTAAAAGATGCGGATTGAGCCAGGCATCGGCAGCTGTTGAAAAGTTGCAAATTTCCCTGGTTTCCATGGAGTAAGAGCCGTTGCTGGGCACGTGATTATGACATAAATGATCATTCAATTGTCCACTACAGCAAAAGTATTGGTCGGAGAGCAACTCGGTTTGCACCATTCGATTTCTCGTCACAAAATACGTCGGATTAGCCTCTTACCAGCAGCACTGGAACAGTTTTTCCACTTTTGCATTTTTACCTGGTCTTTTTGTTAATTGAAATCGTAATTGAAATCGGCTACACTGTACTCTGTACAATCGCGACTGGTCATTACTATATTCAACTTTTGACTATAAGTTATGTGCCCTTCGGTAGCCCAGAAGACGTCAAATCTTTCGGCTAAGCCCATTTAACTCATCCAGCAATTGTCTTACTTCTAAGTCCAAGACAATCTCAATGTCTTTATCTACGTGTAGAAAAACAACACCATTTGTACATGAAAAACACAAGGTACTTGATACAGTCTGCTGTAAAAAGTACAACTGAACACTGACCCACTTCAGTAAGGTGCCAAAAGATGAGGAATTGAGCCAGGCATCGGCAGCTGTTGAAAAATTGCAAATTTCCCTGGTTTCTATGGAGTAAGAGCCGTTGCTGGGCACGTGATTATGACATAAATGATCATTCAATTGTCACTACAGCCAAAAGGATTGGTCGGAGAGCAACGCGGTTTGCACCATTCGATTTCTCGTCACAAAATACGCCGGATTAGCCTCTTACCAGCAGCACTGGTACAGTTTTTCCACTTTTGCATTTTTACCTGGTCTTTTTGTTAATTGAAATCGGCTACACTGTACTCTGTACAATCGCGACTGGTCATTACTACATTCAACTTTTGACTATAAGTTATGTGCCCTTCGGTAGCCCAGAAGACCTGAAATCTTTGGGCCAAGCCCATTTAACTCACCCAGCAATTGTCTTACTTCTAAGTCCAAGACAATCTCAATGTCTTTATCTACGTGTAGAAAAACCACACCATTTGTACGTGAAAAACACAAGTTACTTGATACAGTCTGCTGTAAAAAGTACAACTAAACACTGACCCACATTTATAAGGTGCCAAAAGATGCGGAATTGGGCCAAGCATCGGCAGCTGTTAAAAAATTGCAAATATCCTTGGTTTCCATGGAGTAAGAGCCGTTGCTGGGCACGTGATTATGACATCAATATTCATTGAATTGTCGCTACAGCCAAAAGTATTGGTCGGAGAGCAACGCGGTTTGCACCATTCGATTTCTCGTCACAAAATACGTCGGATTAGCCTCTTACCAGCAGCACTGGAACAGTTTTTCCAATTTTGCATTTTTACCTGGTCTTTTTGTTAATTGAAACCGGCTACACTGTACTCTGTACAATCGCGACTGGTCATTACTATATTCAACTTTTGACTATAAGTTATGTGCCCTTCGGTAGCCCAGAAGACGTCAAATCTTTCGGCTAAGCCCATTTAACTCACCCAGCAATTGTCTTACTTCTAAGTCCAAGACAATCTCAATGTCTTTATCTACGTGTAGAAAAATCAGACCATTTGTACATGAAAAACACAAGGTACTTGATACAGTCTGCTGTAAAAAGTACAACTGACCACAGACCCACATGAATAAGGTGCCAAAAGATGCGGAATTGAGCCAGGCATCGGCAGCTGTTGAAAAATTGCAAATTTCCCTGGTTTCCATGGAGTAAGAGCCGTTGCTGGGCACGTGATTATGACATAAATGATCATTCAATTGTCATTACAGCCAAAAGTATTGGTCGGAGAGCAACTCGGTTTGCACCATTCGATTTCTCGTCACAAAATACGTCGGATTAGCCTCTTACCAGCAGCACTGGAACAGTTTTTCCACTTTTGCATTTTTACCTGGTCTTTTTGTTAATTGAAATCGGCTACACTGTATTCTGTACAATCGCGACTGGTCATTACTACATTCAACTTTTGACTATAAGTTATGTGCCCTTCGGTAGCCCAGAAGACGTCAAATCTTTCGGCTAAGCCCATTTAACTCACCCAGCAATTGTTTTACTTCTAAGTCCAAGACAATCTCAATGTCTTTATCTACGTGTAGAAAAACCAGACCATTTGTACATGAAAAACACAAGGTACTTGATACAGTCTGCTGTAAAAAGTACAACTGAACACTGACCCACTTCAGTAAATTGCCAAAAGTTTCGGAATTGAGCCAGGCATCGGCAGCTGTTGAAAAATTGCAAATTTCCCTGGTTTCCATGGAGTAAGAGCCGTTGCTGTGCACGTGATTATGACATAAATGAATATTCAATTGTCGCTACAGCCAAAAGTATTGGTCGGAGAGCAACGCGGTTTGCACCATTCGATTTCTCGTCACAAAATACGTCGGATTAGCCTCTTACCAGCAGCACTGGAACAGTTTTTCCACTTTTGCATTTTTACCTGGTCTTTTTGTTAATTGAAATCGGCTACACTGTACTCTGTACAATCGCGACTGGTCATTACTATATTCCATTTTTGACTATAAGTTATGTGCCCTTCGGTAGCCCAGAAGACGTCAAATCTTTGGGCTAAGCCCATTTAACTCACCCAGCAATTGTCTTACTTCTAAGTGCAAGACAATCTCAATGTCTTTATCTACGTGTAGAAAAACCACACCATTTGTACGTGAAAAACACAAGGTACTTGATACAGTCTGCTGTAAAAAGTACAACTGAACACTGACCCACTTCAGTAAGGTGCCAAAAGATTCGGAATTGAGCCAGGCATCGGCAGCTGTTGAAAAATTGCAAATTTCCCTGGTTTCCATGGAGTAAGAGCCGTTGCTGGGCACGTGATTATGACATAAATGATCATTCAATTGTCACTACAGCCAAAAGTATTGGTCGGAGAGCAACGCGGTTTGCACCATTCGATTTCTCGTCACAAAATACGTCGGATTAGCCTCTTACCAGCAGCACTGGAACAATTTTTCCACTTTTGCATTTTTGCCTGGTCTTTTTGTTAATTGAAATCGGTTACACTGTACTCTGTACAATCGCGACTGGTCATTACTATATTCAACTTTTGACTATAAGTTATGTGCCCTTCGGTAGCCCAGAAGACGTCAAATCTTCCGGCTAAGCCCATTTAACTCACCCAGCAATTGTCTTACTTCTAAGTCCAAGACAATCTCAATGTCTTTATCTACGTGTAGAAAAACCACACCATTTGTACGTGAAAAACACAAGGTACTTGATACAGTCTGCTGTAAAAAGTACAACTGACCACAGACCCACATTGAATAAGGTGCCAAAAGATGCGGAATTGAGCCAGGTATCGGCAGTTGTTGAAAAGTTGCAAATTTCCCTTGTTTCCATGGAGTAAGAGCCGTTGCTGGGTACGTGATTATGACATAAATGATCATTCAATTGTCACTACAGGCAAAAGTATTGGTTGGACAGCAACGCGGTTTGCACCATTCGATTTGTCGTCACAAAATACGTCGGATTAGTCTCTTACCAGCAGCACTGGAACAATTTTTTCAATTTTGCATTTTTGACTGGTCTTTTTGTTAATTGAAATCGGCTACACTGTACTCTGTACAATCGCGACTGGTCATTACTATATTCAACTTTTGACTATAAGTTATGTGCCCTTCGGTAGCCCAGAAGACGTCAAATCTTTGGGCTAAGCCCATTTAACTCACCCAGCAATTGTCTTACTTCTAAGTCCAAGACAATCTCAATGTCTTTATCTACGTGTAGAAAAACCACACCATTTGTACATAAAAAACACAAGGTACTTGATACAGTCTGCTGTAAAAAGTACAACTGAACACTGACCCACTTCAGTAAGGTGCCAAAAGATTCGGAATTGAGCCAGGCATCGGCAGCTGTTGAAAAATTGCAAATTTCCCTGGTTTCCATGGAGTAAGAGCCGTTGCTGGGCACGTGATTATGACATAAATGATCATTCAATTGTCACTACAACCAAAAGGATTGGTCGGAGAGCAACGCGGTTTGCACCATTCGATTTCTCGTCACAAAATACGTCGGATTAGCCTCTTACCAGCAGCACTGGAACAGTTTTTCCACTTTTGCATTTTTCCCCGGTCTTTTTGTTAATTGAAATCGGCTACACTGTACTCTGTACAATCGCGACTGGTCATTACTATATTCAACTTTTGACTATAAGTTATGTGCCCTTCGGTAGCCCAGAAGACCTAAAATCTTTGGGCCAAGCCCATTTAACTCACCCAGCAATTGTCTTACTTCTAAGTCCAAGACAATCTCAATGTCTTTATCTACGTGTAGAAAAACCAGACCATTTGTACATAAAAAACACAAGGTACTTGATACAGTCTGCTGTAAAAAGTACAACTAAACACTGACCCACATTTATAAGGTGCCAAAAGATACGGAATTGGGCCAGGCATCGGCAGCTGTTAAAAAATTGCAAATATCCCTGGTTTCCATGGAGTAGGAGCCGTTGCTGGGCACGTGATTTTGACATCAATATTCATTGAATTGTCGCTACAGCCAAAAGTATTGGTCGGAGAGCAACGCGGATTGCACCATTCGATTTCTCGTCACAAAATACGTCGGATTAGCCTCTTACCAGCAGCACTGGAACAGTTTTTCCACTTTTGCATTTTTACCTGGTCTTTTTGTTAATTGAAATCGGCTACACTGTACTCTGTACAATCGCGACTGGTCATTACTATATTCAACTTTTGACTATAAGTTATGTGCCCTTCGGTAGCCCAGAAGACGTCAAATCTTTGGGCTAAGCCCATTTAACTCACCCAGCAATTGTCTTACTTCTAAGTCCAAGACAATCTCAATGTCTTTATCTACGTGTAGAAAAACCAGACCATTTGTACGTGAAAAACACAAGGTACTTGATACAGTCTGCTGTAAAAAGTACAACTAAACACTGACCCACATTTATAAGGTGCCAAAAGATACGGAATTGGGCCAGGCATCGGCAGCTGTTAAAAAATTGCAAATATCCCTGGTTTCCATGGAGTAAGAGCCGTTGCTGGGCACGTGATTATGACATAAATGATCATTGAATTGTCACTACAGGCAAAAGTATTGGTCGGAGAGCAACGCGGTTTGCACCATTCGATTTCTCGTCACAAAATACGTCGGATTAGTCTCTTACCAGCAGCACTGGAACAATTTTTCCAATTTTGCATTTTTACCTGGTCTTTTTGTTAATTGAAATCGGCTACACTGTACTCTGTACAATCGCGACTGGTCATTACTATATTCAACTTTTGACTATAAGTTATGTGCGCTTCGGTAGCCCAGAAGACGTCAAATCTTTGGGCTAAGCCCATTTAACTCACCCAGCAATTGTCTTACTTCTAAGTGCAAGACAATCTCAATGTCTTTATCTACGTGTAGAAAAACCACACCATTTGTACAGGATAAACACAAGGTACTTGATACAGTCTGCTGTAAAAAGTACAACTGAACACTGACCCACTTCAGTAAGGTGCCAAAAGATGCGGAATTGAGCCAGGCATCGGCAGCTGTTGAAAAATTGCAAATTTCCCTGGTTTCCATGGAGTAAGAGCCGTCGCTACGCACTTGATTATGACATAAATGATCATTCAATTGTCACTACAGCCAAAAGTATTGGTCGGAGAGCAACGCGGTTTGCACCATTTGATTTCTCGTCACAAAATACGTCGGAGTAGCCTCTTACCAGCAGCACTGGAACAGTTTTTCCACTTTTGCATTTTTGCCTGGTCTTTTTGGTAATTAAAATCGGCTACACTGTACTCTGTACAATCGCGACTGGTCATTACTATATTCAACTTTTGACTATAAGTTATGTGCCCTTCGGTAGCCCAGAAGACGTCAAATCTTTGGGCTAAGCCCATTTAACTCACCCAGCAATTGTCTTACTTCTAAGTCCAAGACAATCTCAATGTCTTTATCTACGTGTAGAAAAACCACACCATTTGTACGTGAAAAACACAAGGTACTTGATACAGTCTGCTGTAAAAAGTACAACTGACCACAGACCCACATGAATAAGGTGCTAAAAGATGCGGAATTGAGCCAGGTATCGGCAGCTGTTGAAAAATTGCAAATTTCCCTGGTTTAAATGGCGTAAGAGCCGTTGCTGGGCACGTGATTATGACATAAATGATCATTCAATTGTCACTACAGCCAAAAGTATTGGTCGGAGAGCAACGCGGATTGCACCATTCGATTTCTCGTCACAAAATACGTCGGATTAGCCTCTTACCAGCAGCACTGGAACAATTTTTCCAATTTTGCATTTTTACCTGGTCTTTTTGTTAATTGAAATCGGCTACACTGTACTCTGTACAATCACGACTGGTCATTACTATATTCAACTTTTGACTATAAGTTATGTGCCCTTCGGTAGCCCAGAAGACGTCAAATCTTTGGGCTAAGCCCATTTAACTCACCCAGCAATTGTCTTACTTCTAAGTCCAAGACAATCTCAATGTCTTTATCTACGTGTAGAAAAACCACACCATTTGTACATGAAAAACACAAGGTACTTGATACAGTCTGCTGTAAAAAGTACAACTGAACACTGACCCACTTCAGTAAGGTGTCAAAAGATTCGGAATTGAGCCAGGCATCGGCAGCTGTTGAAAAATTGCAAATTTCCCTGGTTTCCATGGAGTAAGAGCCGTTGCTACGCACGTGATTATGACATAAATGATCATTTAATTGTCGCTACAGCCAAAAGTATTGGTCGGAGAGCAACGCGGATTGCACCATTCGATATCTCGTCACAAAATACGTCGGATTAGCCTTCTACTAGTAGCACTGGAACAGTTTTTACACTTTTGCATTTTTACCTGGTCTTTTTGTTAATTGAAACCGGCTACACTGTACTCTGTACAATCGCGACTGGTCATTACTATATTCAACTTTTGACTATAAGTTATGTGCCCTTCGGTAGCTCAGAAGACGTCAAATCTTTGGGCCAAGCCCATTTAACTCACCCAGCAATTGTCTTACTTCTAAGTCCAAGACAATCTCAATCTCTTTATCTACGTGTAGAAAAACCAGGCCATTTGTACATAAAAAACACAAGGTACTTGATACAGTCTGCTGTAAAAAGTACAACTGAACACTGACCCACTTCAGTAAGGTGCCAAAAGATGCGGAATTGAGCCAGGCATCGGCAGCTGTTAAAAAAATTGCAAATATCCCTGGTTTCCATGGAGTAAGAGCCGTTGCTGGGCACGTGATTATGACATCAATGATCATTGAATTGTCGCTACAGCCAAAGGTTTTGGTCGGAGAGCAACGCGGTTTGCACCATTCGATTTCTCGTCACAAAATACGTCGGATTAGCCTCTTACCAGCAGCACTGGAACAGTTTTTCCACTTTTGCATTTTTGCCTGGTCTTTTTGTTAATTGAAATCGGCTACACTGTACTCTGTACAATCGCGACTGGTCATTACTATATTCAACTTTTGACTATTAGTTATGTGCCCTTCGGTAGCCCAGAAGACGTCAAATCTTTCGGCTAAGCCCATTTAACTCACCCAGCAATTGTCTTACTTCTAAGTCAAAGACAATCTCACTGTCTTTATCTACGTGTAGAAAAACCACACCATTTGTACATGAAAAACACAAGGTACTTGATACAGTCTGCTGTAAAAAGTACAACTGAACACTGACCCACTTCAGTAAGGTGTCAAAAGATTCGGAATTGAGCCAGGCATCGGCAGCTGTTGAAAAATTGCAAATTTCCCTGGTTTCCATGGAGTAAGAGCCGTTGCTACGCACGTGATTATGACATAAATGATCATTCAATTGTCACTACAGCCAAAACTATTGGTTAGAGAGCAACGCGGATTGCACCATTCGATTTCTCGTCACAAAATACGTCGGATTAGCCTTCTACTAGTAGCACTGGAACAGTTTTTACACTTTTGCATTTTTGCCTGGTCTTTTTGTTAATTGAAACCGGCTACACTGTACTCTGTACAATCGCGACTGGTCATTACTACATTCAACTTTTGACTATAAGTTATGTGCCCTTCGGTAGCTCAGAAGACCTGAAATCTTTGGGCCAAGCCCATTTAACTCACCCAGCAATTGTCTTACTTCTAAGTCCAAGACAATCTCAATGTCTTTATCTACGTGTAGAAAAACCACACCATTTGTACATAAAAAACACAAGGTACTTGATACAGTCTGCTGTAAAAAGTACAACTAAACACTGACCCACATTTATAAGGTGCCAAAAGATGCGGAATTGGGCCAGGCATCGGCAGCTGTTAAAAAATTGCAAATTTCCCTGGTTTCCATGGAGTAAGAGCCGTTGCTGGGCACGTGATTATGACATAAATGATCATTCAATTGTCACTACAGCCAAAAGTATTAGTCGGAGAGCAACGCGGTTTGCACCATTTGATTTCTCGTCACAAAATACGTCGGATTAGTCTCTTACCAGCAGCACTGGAAGAGTTTTTCCACTTTTGCATTTTTGCCTGGTCTTTTTGTTAATTGAAATCGGCTACTCTGTACTCTGTACAATCGCGACTGGTCATTACTATATTCAACTTTTGACTATAAGTTATGTGCCCTTCGGTAGCCCAGAAGACGTCAAATCTTTCGGCTAAGCCCATTTAACTCACCCAGCAATTGTCTTACTTCTAAGTCCAAGACAATCTCAATGTCTTTATCTACGTGTAGAAAAACCACACCATTTGTACGTGAAAAACACAAGGTACTTGATACAGTCTGCTGTAAAAAGTACAACTGACCACAGACCCACATTGAATAAGGTGCCAAAAGATGCGGAATTCAGCCAGGTATCGGCAGCTGTTGAAAAGTTGCAAATTTCCCTGGTTTCCATGGAGTAAGAGCCGTTGCTGGGTACGTGATTATGACATAAATGATCATTCAATTGTCACTACAACCAAAAGGATTGGTCGGAAAGCAACGTGGTTTGCACCAATCGATTTCTCGTCACAAAATACGTCGGATTAGCCTCTTACCAGCAGCACTGGAACAGTTTTTCCACTTTTGCATTTTTCCCTGGTCTTTTTGTTAATTGAAATCGGCTACACTGTACTCTGTACAATCGCGACTGGTCATTACTATATTCAACTTTTGACTATAAGTTATGTGCCCTTCGGTAGCCCAGAAGACCTAAAATCTTTGGGCCAAGCCCATTTAACTCACCCAGCAATTGTCTTACTTCTAAGTGCAAGACAATCTCAATGTCTTTATCTACGTGTAGAAAAACCACACCATTTGTACATAAAAAACACAAGGTACTTGATACAGTCTGCTGTAAGAAGTACAACTAAACACTGACCCACATTTATAAGGTGCCAAAAGATACGGAATTGGGCCAGGCATCGGCAGCTGTTAAAAAATTGCAAATATCCCTGGTTTCCATGGAGTAAGAGCCGTTGCTGGGCACGTGATTATGACATCAATGATCATTGAATTGTCGCTACAGCCAAAGGTTTTGGTCGGAGAGCAACGCGGTTTGCACCATTCGATTTCTCGTCACAAAATACGTCGGATTAGCCTCTTACCAGCAGCACTGGAACAGTTTTTCCACTTTTGCATTTTTGCCTGGTCTTTTTGTTAATTGAAATCGGCTACACTGTACTCTGTACAATCGCGACTGGTCATTACTATATTCAACTTTTGACTATAAGTTATGTGCCCTTCGGTAGCCCAGAAGACGTCAAATCTTTGGGCTAAGCCCATTTAACTCACCCAGCAATTGTCTTACTTCTAAGTCCAAGACAATCTCACTGTCTTTATCTACGTGTAGAAAAACCACACCATTTGTACATGAAAAACACAAGGTACTTGATACAGTCTGCTGTAAAAAGTACAACTGAACACTGACCCACTTCAGTAAGGTGTCAAAAGATTCGGAATTGAGCCAGGCATCGGCAGCTGTTGAAAAATTGCAAATTTCCCTGGTTTCCATGGAGTAAGAGCCGTTGCTACGCACGTGATTATGACATAAATGATCATTTAATTGTCGCTACAGCCAAAAGTATTGGTCGGAGAGCAACGCGGATTGCACCATTCGATATCTCGTCACAAAATACGTCGGATTAGCCTTCTACTAGTAGCACTGGAACAGTTTTTACACTTTTGCATTTTTACCTGGTCTTTTTGTTAATTGAAACCGGCTACACTGTACTCTGTACAATCGCGACTGGTCATTACTATATTCAACTTTTGACTATAAGTTATGTGCCCTTCGGTAGCTCAGAAGACGTCAAATCTTTGGGCCAAGCCCATTTAACTCACCCAGCAATTGTCTTACTTCTAAGTCCAAGACAATCTCAATGTCTTTATCTACGTGTAGAAAAACCAGGCCATTTGTACATAAAAAACACAAGGTACTTGATACAGTCTGCTGTAAAAAGTACAACTGAACACTGACCCACTTCAGTAAGGTGCCAAAAGATGCGGAATTGAGCCAGGCATCGGCAGCTGTTAAAAAAATTGCAAATATCCCTGGTTTCCATGGAGTAAGAGCCGTTGCTGGGCACGTGATTATGACATCAATGATCATTGAATTGTCGCTACAGCCAAAGGTTTTGGTCGGAGAGCAACGCGGTTTGCACCATTCGATTTCTCGTCACAAAATACGTCGGATTAGCCTCTTACCAGCAGCACTGGAACAGTTTTTCCACTTTTGCATTTTTGCCTGGTCTTTTTGTTAATTGAAATCGGCTACACTGTACTCTGTACAATCGCGACTGGTCATTACTATATTCAACTTTTGACTATTAGTTATGTGCCCTTCGGTAGCCCAGAAGACGTCAAATCTTTCGGCTAAGCCCATTTAACTCACCCAGCAATTGTCTTACTTCTAAGTCAAAGACAATCTCACTGTCTTTATCTACGTGTAGAAAAACCACACCATTTGTACATGAAAAACACAAGGTACTTGATACAGTCTGCTGTAAAAAGTACAACTGAACACTGACCCACTTCAGTAAGGTGTCAAAAGATTCGGAATTGAGCCAGGCATCGGCAGCTGTTGAAAAATTGCAAATTTCCCTGGTTTCCATGGAGTAAGAGCCGTTGCTACGCACGTGATTATGACATAAATGATCATTCAATTGTCACTACAGCCAAAACTATTGGTTAGAGAGCAACGCGGATTGCACCATTCGATTTCTCGTCACAAAATACGTCGGATTAGCCTTCTACTAGTAGCACTGGAACAGTTTTTACACTTTTGCATTTTTGCCTGGTCTTTTTGTTAATTGAAACCGGCTACACTGTACTCTGTACAATCGCGACTGGTCATTACTACATTCAACTTTTGACTATAAGTTATGTGCCCTTCGGTAGCTCAGAAGACCTGAAATCTTTGGGCCAAGCCCATTTAACTCACCCAGCAATTGTCTTACTTCTAAGTCCAAGACAATCTCAATGTCTTTATCTACGTGTAGAAAAACCACACCATTTGTACATAAAAAACACAAGGTACTTGATACAGTCTGCTGTAAAAAGTACAACTAAACACTGACCCACATTTATAAGGTGCCAAAAGATGCGGAATTGGGCCAGGCATCGGCAGCTGTTAAAAAATTGCAAATTTCCCTGGTTTCCATGGAGTAAGAGCCGTTGCTGGGCACGTGATTATGACATAAATGATCATTCAATTGTCACTACAGCCAAAAGTATTAGTCGGAGAGCAACGCGGTTTGCACCATTTGATTTCTCGTCACAAAATACGTCGGATTAGTCTCTTACCAGCAGCACTGGAAGAGTTTTTCCACTTTTGCATTTTTGCCTGGTCTTTTTGTTAATTGAAATCGGCTACTCTGTACTCTGTACAATCGCGACTGGTCATTACTATATTCAACTTTTGACTATAAGTTATGTGCCCTTCGGTAGCCCAGAAGACGTCAAATCTTTCGGCTAAGCCCATTTAACTCACCCAGCAATTGTCTTACTTCTAAGTCCAAGACAATCTCAATGTCTTTATCTACGTGTAGAAAAACCACACCATTTGTACGTGAAAAACACAAGGTACTTGATACAGTCTGCTGTAAAAAGTACAACTGACCACAGACCCACATTGAATAAGGTGCCAAAAGATGCGGAATTCAGCCAGGTATCGGCAGCTGTTGAAAAGTTGCAAATTTCCCTGGTTTCCATGGAGTAAGAGCCGTTGCTGGGTACGTGATTATGACATAAATGATCATTCAATTGTCACTACAACCAAAAGGATTGGTCGGAAAGCAACGTGGTTTGCACCAATCGATTTCTCGTCACAAAATACGTCGGATTAGCCTCTTACCAGCAGCACTGGAACAGTTTTTCCACTTTTGCATTTTTCCCTGGTCTTTTTGTTAATTGAAATCGGCTACACTGTACTCTGTACAATCGCGACTGGTCATTACTATATTCAACTTTTGACTATAAGTTATGTGCCCTTCGGTAGCCCAGAAGACCTAAAATCTTTGGGCCAAGCCCATTTAACTCACCCAGCAATTGTCTTACTTCTAAGTGCAAGACAATCTCAATGTCTTTATCTACGTGTAGAAAAACCACACCATTTGTACATAAAAAACACAAGGTACTTGATACAGTCTGCTGTAAGAAGTACAACTAAACACTGACCCACATTTATAAGGTGCCAAAAGATACGGAATTGGGCCAGGCATCGGCAGCTGTTAAAAAATTGCAAATATCCCTGGTTTCCATGGAGTAAGAGCCGTTGCTGGGCACGTGATTATGACATCAATGATCATTGAATTGTCGCTACAGCCAAAGGTTTTGGTCGGAGAGCAACGCGGTTTGCACCATTCGATTTCTCGTCACAAAATACGTCGGATTAGCCTCTTACCAGCAGCACTGGAACAGTTTTTCCACTTTTGCATTTTTGCCTGGTCTTTTTGTTAATTGAAATCGGCTACACTGTACTCTGTACAATCGCGACTGGTCATTACTATATTCAACTTTTGACTATAAGTTATGTGCCCTTCGGTAGCCCAGAAGACGTCAAATCTTTGGGCTAAGCCCATTTAACTCACCCAGCAATTGTCTTACTTCTAAGTCCAAGACAATCTCACTGTCTTTATCTACGTGTAGAAAAACCACACCATTTGTACATGAAAAACACAAGGTACTTGATACAGTCTGCTGTAAAAAGTACAACTGAACACTGACCCACTTCAGTAAGGTGTCAAAAGATTCGGAATTGAGCCAGGCATCGGCAGCTGTTGAAAAATTGCAAATTTCCCTGGTTTCCATGGAGTAAGAGCCGTTGCTACGCACGTGATTATGACATAAATGATCATTCAATTGTCGCTACAGCCAAAACTATTGGTCAGAGAGCAACGCGGATTGCACCATTCGATTTCTCGTCACAAAATACGTCGGATTAGCCTACTACTAGTAGCACTGGAACAGTTTTTACACTTTTGCATTTTTGCCTGGTCTTTTTGTTAATTGAAACCGGCTACACTGTACTCTGTACAATCGCGACTGGTCATTACTATATTCAACTTTTGACTATAAGTTATGTGCCCTTCGGTAGCTCAGAAGACCTGAAATCTTTGGGCCAAGCCCATTTAACTCACCCAGCAATTGTCTTACTTCTAAGTCCAAGACAATCTCAATGTCTTTATCTACGTGTAGAAAAACCACACCATTTGTACATAAAAAACACAAGGTACTTGATACAGTCTGCTGTAAGAAGTACAACTAAACACTGACCCACATTTATAAGGTGCCAAAAGATGCGGAATTGGGCCAGGCATCGGCAGCTGATAAAAAATTGCAAATTTCCCTGGTTTCCATGGAGTAAGAGCCGTTGCTGGGCACGTGATTATGACATAAATGATCATTCAATTGTCACTACAGCCAAAAGTATTAGTCGGAGAGCAACGCGGTTTGCACCATTTGATTTCTCGTCACAAAATACGTCGGATTAGTCTCTTACCAGCAGCACTGGAAGAGTTTTTCCACTTTTGCATTTTTGCCTGGTCTTTTTGTTAATTGAAATCGGCTACTCTGTACTCTGTACAATCGCGACTGGTCATTACTATATTCAACTTTTGACTATAAGTTATGTGCCCTTCGGTAGCCCAGAAGACGTCAAATCTTTCGGGTAAGCCCATTTAACTCACCCAGCAATTGTCTTACTTCTAAGTCCAAGACAATCTGAATGTCTTTATCTACGTGTAGAAAAACCACACCATTTGTACGTGAAAAACACAAGGTACTTGATACAGTCTGCTGTAAAAAGTACAACTGACCACAGACCCACATTGAATAAGGTGCCAAAAGATGCGGAATTCAGCCAGGTATCGGCAGCTGTTGAAAAGTTGCAAATTTCCCTGGTTTCCATGGAGTAAGAGCCGTTGCTGGGTACGTGATTATGACATAAATGATCATTCAATTGTCACTACAACCAAAAGGATTGGTCGGAAAGCAACGCGGTTTGCACCAATCGATTTCTCGTCACAAAATACGTCGGATTAGCCTCTTAGCAGCAGCACTGGAACAGTTTTTCCAATTTTGCATTTTTCCCTGGTCTTTTTGTTAATTGAAATCGGCTACACTGTACTCTGTACAATCGCGACTGGTCATTACTATATTCAACTTTTGACTATAAGTTATGTGCCCTTCGGTAGCCCAGAAGACGTCAAATCTTTGGGCTAAGCCCATTTAACTCACCCAGCAATTGTCTTACTTCTAAGTCCAAGACAATCTCACTGTCTTTATCTACGTGTAGAAAAACCACACCATTTGTACATGAAAAACACAAGGTACTTGATACAGTCTGCTGTAAAAAGTACAACTGAACACTGACCCACTTCAGTAAGGTGTCAAAAGATTCGGAATTGAGCCAGGCATCGGCAGCTGTTGAAAAATTGCAAATTTCCCTGGTTTCCATGGAGTAAGAGCCGTTGCTACGCACGTGATTATGACATAAATGATCATTCAATTGTCGCTACAGCCAAAACTATTGGTCAGAGAGCAACGCGGATTGCACCATTCGATTTCTCGTCACAAAATACGTCGGATTAGCCTTCTACTAGTAGCACTGGAACAGTTTTTACACTTTTGCATTTTTGCCTGGTCTTTTTGTTAATTGAAACCGGCTACACTGTACTCTGTACAATCGCGACTGGTCATTACTATATTCAACATTTGACTATAAGTTATGTGCCCTTCGGTAGCTCAGAAGACCTGAAATCTTTGGGCCAAGCCCATTTAACTCACCCAGCAATTGTCTTACTTCTAAGTCCAAGACAATCTCAATGTCTTTATCTACGTGTAGAAAAACCACACCATTTGTACATAAAAAACACAAGGTACTTGATACAGTCTGCTGTAAAAAGTACAACTAAACACTGACCCACATTTATAAGGTGCCAAAAGATGCGGAATTGGGCCAGGCATCGGCAGCTGTTGAAAAATTGCAAATATCCCTGGTTTCCATGGAGTAAGAGCCGTTGCTGGGCACGTGCTTATGACATCAATGATCATTGAATTGTCGCTACAGCCAAAAGTATTCGTCGGAGAGCAACGCGGTTTGCACCATTCGATTTCTCGTCACAAAATACGTCGGATAAGCCTCTTACCAGCAGCACTGGAACAGTTTTTCCACTTTTGCATTTTTGCCTGGTCTTTTTGCTAATTGAAATCGGCTACACTGTACTCTGTATAATCGCGACTGGTCATTACTATATTCAACTTTTGACTATAAGTTATGTGCCCTTCGGTAGCCCAGAAGACCTGAAATCTTTGGGCTAAGCCCATTTAACTCACCCAGCAATTGCCTTTCTTCTAAGTCCAAGACAATCTCAATGTCTTTATCTACGTGTAGAAAAACCACACCATTTGTACGTGAAAAACACAAGGTACTTGATACAGTCTGCTGTAAAAAGTACAACTGAACACTGACCCACTTCAGTAAGGTGCCAAAAGATGCGGAATTGAGCCAGGCATCGGCAGCTGTTGAAAAATTTCAAATTTCCCTGGTTTCCATGGAGTAAGAGCCGTTGCTGGGCACGTGATTATGACATAAATGATCATTCAATTGTCACTACAGCCAAAAGTATTAGTCGGAGAGCAACGCGGTTTGCACCATTTGATTTCTCGTCACAAAATACGTCGGATTAGTCTCTTACCAGCAGCACTGGAAGAGTTTTTCCACTTTTGCATTTTTGCCTGGTCTTTTTCTTAATTGAAATCGGCTACTCTGTACTCTGTACAATCGCGACTGGTCATTACTATATTCAACTTTTGACTATAAGTTATGTGCCCTTCGGTAGCCCAGAAGACGTCAAATCTTTGGGCTAAGCCCATTTAACTCACCCAGCAATTGTCTTACTTCTAAGTCCAAGACAATCTCAATGTCTTTATCTACGTGTAGAAAAACCACACCATTTGTACGTGAAAAACACAAGGTACTTGATACAGTCTGCTGTAAAAAGTACAACTGACCACAGACCCACATTGAATAAGGTGCCAAAAGATGCGGAATTCAGCCAGGTATCGGCAGCTGTTGAAAAGTTGCAAATTTCCCTGGTTTCCATGGAGTAAGAGCCGTTGCTGGGTACGTGATTATGACATAAATGATCATTCAATTGTCACTACAACCAAAAGGATTGGTCGGAGAGCAACGCGGTTTGCACCAATCGATTTCTCGTCACAAAATGCGTCGGATTAGCCTCTTACCAGCAGCACTGGAACAGTTTTTCCACTTTTGCATTTTTCCCTGGTCTTTTTGTTAATTGAAATCGGCTACACTGTACTCTGTACAATCGCGACTGGTCATTACTATATTCAACTTTTGACTATAAGTTATGTGCCCTTCGGTAGCCCAGAAGACCTAAAATCTTTGGGCCAAGCCCATTTAACTCACCCAGCAATTGTCTTACTTCTAAGTCCAAGACAATCTCAATGTCTTTATCTACGTGTAGAAAAACCAGACCATTTGTACATAAAAAACACAAGGTACTTGATACAGTCTGCTGTAAAAAGTACAACTAAACACTGACCCACATTTATAAGGTGCCAAAAGATACGGAATTGGGCCAGGCATCGGCAGCTGTTAAAAAATTGCAAATATCCCTGGTTTCCATGGAGTAAGAGCCGTTGCTGGGCACGTGATTTTGACATCAATATTCATTGAATTGTCGCTACAGCCAAAAGTATTGGTCGGAGAGCAACGCGGATTGCACCATTCGATTTCTCGTCACAAAATACGTCGAATTATCCTCTTACCAGCAGCACTGGAACAGTTTTTCCACTTTTGCATTTTTACCTGGTCTTTTTGTTAATTGAAATCGGCTACACTGTACTCTGTACAATCGCGACTGGTCATTACTATATTCAACTTTTGACTATAAGTTATGTGCCCTTCGGTAGCCCAGAAGACGTCAAATCTTTCGGCTAAGCCCATTTAACTCACCCAGCAATTGTCTTACTTCTAAGTGCAAGACAATCTCAATGTCTTTATCTACGTGTAGAAAAACCACACCATTTGTACAGGATAAACACAAGGTACTTGATACAGTCTGCTGTAAAAAGTACAACTGAACACTGACCCACTTCAGTAAGGTGCCAAAAGATTCGGAATTGAGCCAGGCATCGGCAGCTGTTGAAAAATTACAAATTTCCCTGGTTTCCATGGAGTAAGAGCCGTCGCTACGCACGTGATTATGACATAAATGATCATTCAATTGTCACTACAGCCAAAAGTATTAGTCGGAGAGCAACGCGGTTTGCACCATTTGATTTCTCGTCACAAAATACGTCGGATTAGTCTCTTACCAGCAGCACTGGAACAGTTTTTCCACTTTTGCATTTTTGCCTGGTCTTTTTGTTAATTAAAATCGGCTACACTGTACTCTGTACAATCGCGACTGGTCATTACTATATTCAACTTTTGACTATAAGTTATGTGCCCTTCGGTAGCCCAGAAGACGTCAAATCTTTCGGCTAAGCCCATTTAACTCACCCAGCAATTGTCTTACTTCTAAGTCCAAGACAATCTCAATGTCTTTATCTACGTGTAGAAAAACCACACCATTTGTACGTGAAAAACACAAGGTACTTGATACAGTCTGCTGTAAAAAGTACAACTGACCACAGACCCACATGAATAAGGTGCCAAAAGATGCGGAATTCAGCCAGGTATCGGCAGCTGTTGAAAAATTGCAAATTTCCCTGGTTTAAATGGAGTAAGAGCCGTTGCTGGGCACGTGATTATGACATAAATGATCATTCATTTGTCACTACAGCCAAAAGTATTGGTCGGAGAGCAACGCGGATTGCACCATTCGATTTCTCGTCACAAAATACGTCGGATTAGCCTCTTACCAGCAGCACTGGAACAATTTTTCCAATTTTGCATTTTTCCCTGGTCTTTTTGTTAATTGAAATCGGCTACACTGTACTCTGTACAATCACGACTGGTCATTACTATATTCAACTTTTGACTATAAGTTATGTGCCCTTCGGTAGCCCAGAAGACGTCAAATCTTTGGGCCAAGCCCATTTAACTCACCCAGCAATTGTCTTACTTCTAAGTCCAAGACAATCTCAATGTCTTTATCTACGTGTAGAAAAACCACACCATTTGTACATGAAAAACACAAGGTACTTGATACAGTCTGCTGTAAAAAGTACAACTGAACACTGACCCACTTCAGTAAGGTATCAAAAGATTCGGAATTGAGCCAGGCATCGGCAGCTGTTGAAAAATTGCAAATTTCCCTGGTTTCCATGGAGTAAGAGCCGTTGCTACGCACGTGATTATGACATAAATGATCATTCAATTGTCGCTACAGCCAAAACTATTGGTCGGAGAGCAACGCGGATTGCACCATTCGATATCTCGTCACAAAATACGTCGGATTAGCCTTCTACTAGTAGCACTGGAACAGTTTTTACACTTTTGCATTTTTACCTGGTCTTTTTGTTAATTGAAACCGGCTAAACTGTACTCTGTACAATCGCGACTGGTCATTACTATATTCAACTTTTGACTATAAGTTATGTGCCCTTCGGTAGCTCAGAAGACCTGAAATCTTTGGGCCAAGCCCATTTAACTCACCCAGCAATTGTCTTACTTCTAAGTCCAAGACAATCTCAATGTCTTTATCTACGTGTAGAAATACCAGACCATTTGTACATAAAAAACACAAGGTACTTGATACAGTCTGCTGTAAAAAGTACAACTAAACACTGACCCACATTTATAAGGTGCCAAAAGATACGGAATTTGGCCAGGCATCGGCAGCTGTTAAAAAATTGCAAATATCCTTGGTTTCCATGGAGTAAGAGCCGTTGCTGGGCACGTGATTATGACATCAATATTCATTGAATTGTCGCTACAGCCAAAAGTATTGGTCGGAGAGCAACGCGGATTGCACCATTCGATTTCTCGTCACAAAATACGTCGGATTAGCCTCTTACCAGCAGCACTGGAACAGTTTTTCCACTTTTGCATTTTTACCTGGTCTTTTTGTTAATTGAAATCGGCTACACTGTACTCTGTACAATCGCGACTGGTCATTACTATATTCAACTTTTGACTATAAGTTATGTGCCCTTCGGTAGCCCAGAAGACGTCAAATCTTTCGGCTAAGCCCATTTAACTCACCCAGCAATTGTCTTACTTCTAAGTGCAAGACAATCTCAATGTCTTTATCTACGTGTAGAAAAACCAGACCATTTGTACATAAAAAACACAAGGTACTTGATACACTCTGCTGTAAAAAGTACAACTAAACACTGACCCACATTTATAAGGTGCCAAAGATACGGAATTGGGCCAGGCATCGGCAGCTGTTAAAAAATTGCAAATATCCTTGGTTTCCATGGAGTAAGAGCCGTTGCTGGGCACGTGATTATGACATCAATATTCATTGAATTGTCGCTACAGCCAAAAGTATTGGTCGGAGAGCAACGCGGATTGCACCATTCGATTTCTCGTCACAAAATACGTCGGATTAGCCTCTTACCAGCAGCACTGGAACAGTTTTTCCACTTTTGCATTTTTCCCTGGTCTTTTTGTTAATTGAAATCGGCTACACTGTACTCTGTACAATCGCGACTGGTCATTACTATATTCAACTTTTGACTATAAATTACGTGCCCTTCGGTAGCCCAGAAGACGTCAAATCTTTCGGCTAAGCCCATTTAACTCACCCAGCAATTGTCCTTACTTCTAAGTCCAAGACAATCTCAATGTCTTTATCTACGTGTAGAAAACCAGACCATTTGTACATGAAAAACACAAGGTACTTGATACAGTCTGCTGTAAAAAGTACAACTGACCACAGACCCACATGAATAAGGTGCCAAAAGATGCGGAATTGAGCCAGGCATCGGCAGCTGTTGAAAAATTGCAAATATCCCTGGTTTCCATGGAGTAAGAGCCGTTGCTGGGCACGTGATTATGACATAAATGATCATTCAATTGTCACTACAGCCAAAAGTATTGGTCGGAGAGCAACGCGGTTTGCACCATTTGATTTCTCGTCACAAAATACGTCGGATTAGCCTCTTACCAGCAGCACTGGAACAGTTTTTCCACTTTTGCATTTTTGCGTGGTCTTTTTGTTAATTGAAACCGGCTACACTGTACTCTGTACAATCGCGACTTGTCATTACTATATTCAACTTTTGACTATAAGTTATGTGTTCTTCGGTAGCTCAGAAGACGTCAAATCTTTCGGCTAAGCCCATTTAACTCACCCAGCAATTGTCTTACTTCTAAGTCCAAGACAATCTCAATGTCTTTATCTACGTGTAGAAAAACCACACCATTTGTACATAAAAAACACAAGGTACTTGATACAGTCTGCTGTAAAAAGTACAACTAAACACTGACCCACATTTATAAGGTGCCAAAAGATGCGGAATTGGGCCAGGCATCGGCAGCTGTTAAAAATTGCAAATATCCCTGGTTTCCATGGAGTAAGAGCCGTTGCTACGCACGTGATTATGACATAAATGATTTTTCAATTGTCGCTACAGCCAAAAGTATTGATCGGAGAGCAACGCGGATTGCACCATTCGATTTCTCGTCACAAAATACGTCGGATTAGCTTCTTACAAGTAGCACTGGAACAGTTTTTGCACTTTTGCATTTTTGCCTGGTCTTTTTGTTAATTGAAAACTGGCTACACTGTACTCTGTACAACCGCGACTGGTTATTACTATATTCAACTTTTGACTATAAGTTATGTGCCCTTCGGTAGCCCAGAAGACGTCAAATCTTTGGCTAAGCCCATTTAACTCACCCAGCAATTGTCTTACTTCTAAGTGCAAGACAATCTCAATGTCTTTATCTACGTGTAGAAAAACCACACCATTTGTACATAAAAAACACAAGGTACTTGATACAGTCTGCTGTATAAAGTACAACTGAACACTTACCCACTTCAGTAAGGTGCCAAAAGATGCGGAATTGAGCCAGGCATCGGCAGCTGTTGAAAAATTGCAAATTTCCCTGGTTTCCATGGAGTAAGAGCCGTTGCTGGGCACGTGATTATGACATCAATGATCATTGAATTGTCGCTACAGCCAAAAGTATTGGTCGGAGAGCAACGCGGTTTGCACCATTCGATTTCTCGTCACAAAATACGTCGGATTAGCCTCTTACCAGCAGCACTGGAACAGTTTTTCCACTTTTGCATTTTTGCCTGGTCTTTTTGCTAATTGAAACCGGCTACACTGTACTCTGTACAATCGCGACTGGTCATTACTATATTCAACTTTTGACTATAAGTTATGTGCCCTTCGGTAGCCCAGAAGACCTGAAATCTTTGGGCTAAGCCCATTTAACTCACCCAGCAATTGCCTTACTTCTAAGTGCAAGACAATCTCAATGTCTTTATCTACGTGTAGAAAAACCACACCATTTGTACGTGAAAAACACAAGGTACTTGATACAGTCTGCTGTAAAAAGTACAACTGAACACTGACCCACTTCAGTAAGGTGCCAAAAGATGCGGAATTGAGCCAGGCATCGGCAGCTGTTGAAAAATTGCCAATTTCCCTGGTTTCCATGGAGTAAGAGCCGTTGCTGGGCACGTGATTATGACATAAATGATCATTCAATTGTCACTACAGCCAAAAGGATTGGTTGGAGAGCAACGCGGTTTGCACCATTCGATTTCTCGTCACAAAATACGTCGGATTAGCCTCTTACTACTAGCACTGGAACAGTTTTTCCACTTTTGCATTTTTGCCTGGTCTTTTTGTTAATTGAAATCGGCTACACTGTACTCTGTACAATCGCGACTGGTCATTACTATATTCAACTTTTGACTAAGTTATGTGCCCTTCGGTAGCCCAGAAGACCGTCAAATCTTTCGGCTAAGCCCATTTAACTCACCCAGCAATTGTCTTACTTCTAAGTGCAAGACAATCTCAATGTCTTTATCTACGTGTAGAAAAACCAGACCATTTGTACATAAAAAACACAAGGTACTTGATACACTCTGCTGTAAAAAGTACAACTAAACACTGACCCACATTTATAAGGTGCCAAAAGATACGGAATTGGGCCAGGCATCGGCAGCTGTTAAAAAATTGCAAATATCCTTGGTTTCCATGGAGTAAGAGCCGTTGCTGGGCACGTGATTATGACATCAATATTCATTGAATTGTCGCTACAGCCAAAAGTATTGGTCGGAGAGCAACGCGGATTGCACCATTCGATTTCTCGTCACAAAATACGTCGATTAGCCTCTTACCAGCAGCACTGGAACAGTTTTTCCACTTTTGCATTTTTCCCTGGTCTTTTTGTTAATTGAAATCGGCTACACTGTACTCTGTACAATCGCGACTGGTCATTACTATATTCAACTTTTGACTAAAAATTACGTGCCCTTCGGTAGCCCAGAAGACGTCAAATCTTTCGGCTAAGCCCATTTAACTCACCCAGCAATTGTCTTACTTCTAAGTCCAAGACAATCTCAATGTCTTTATCTACGTGTAGAAAAACCAGACCATTTGTACATGAAAAACACAAGGTACTTGATACAGTCTGCTGTAAAAAGTACAACTGACCACAGACCCACATGAATAAGGTGCCAAAAGATGCGGAATTGAGCCAGGCAATCGGCAGCTGTTGAAAAATTGCAAATATCCCTGGTTTCCATGGAGTAAGAGCCGTTGCTGGGCACGTGATTATGACATAAATGATCATTCAATTGTCACTACAGCCAAAAGTATTGGTCGGAGAGCAACGCGGTTTGCACCATTTGATTTCTCGTCACAAAATACGTCGGATTAGCCTCTTACCAGCAGCACTGGAACAGTTTTTCCACTTTTGCATTTTTGCCTGGTCTTTTTGTTATTGAAACCGGCTACACTGTACTCTGTACAATCGCGACTTGTCATTACTATATTCAACTTTTGACTATAAGTTATGTGTTCTTCGGTAGCTCAGAAGACGTCAAATCTTTCGGCTAAGCCCATTTAACTCACCCAGCAATTGTCTTACTTCTAAGTCCAAGACAATCTCAATGTCTTTATCTACGTGTAGAAAAACCACACCATTTGTACATAAAAAACACAAGGTACTTGATACAGTCTGCTGTAAAAAGTACAACCTAAACACTGACCCACATTTATAAGGTGCCAAAAGATGCGGAATTGGGCCAGGCATCGGCAGCTGTTAAAAAATTGCAAATATCCCTGGTTTCCATGGAGTAAGAGCCGTTGCTACGCACGTGATTATGACATAAATGATTTTTTCAATTGTCGCTACAGCCAAAAGTATTGATCGGAGAGCAACGCGGATTGCACCATTCGATTTCTCGTCACAAATACGTCGGATTAGCTTCTTACAAGTAGCACTGGAACAGTTTTTGCACTTTTGCATTTTTGCCTGGTCTTTTTGTTAATTGAAACTGGCTACACTGTACTCTGTACAACCGCGACTGGTTATTACTATATTCAACTTTTGACTATAAGTTATGTGCCCTTCGGTAGCCCAGAAGACGTCAAATCTTTGGGCTAAGCCCATTTAACTCACCCAGCAATTGTCTTACTTCTAAGTGCAAGACAATCTCAATGTCTTTATCTACGTGTAGAAAAACCACACCATTTGTACATAAAAAACACAAGGTACTTGATACAGTCTGCTGTATAAAGTACAACTGAACACTTACCCACTTCAGTAAGGTGCCAAAAGATGCGGAATTGAGCCAGGCATCGGCAGCTGTTGAAAAATTGCAAATTTCCCTGGTTTCCATGGAGTAAGAGCCGTTGCTGGGCACGTGATTATGACATCAATGATCATTGAATTGTCACTACAGCCAAAAGTATTGGTCGGAGAGCAACGCGGTTTGCACCATTCGATTTCTCGTCACAAAATACGTCGGATTAGCCTCTTACCAGCAGCACTGGAACAGTTTTCCACTTTTGCATTTTTGCCTGGTCTTTTTGCTAATTGAAACCGGCTACACTGTACTCTGTACAATCGCGACTGGTCATTACTATATTCAACTTTTGACTATAAGTTATGTGCCCTTCGGTAGCCCAGAAGACCTGAAATCTTTGGGCTAAGCCCATTTAACTCACCCAGCAATTGCCTTACTTCTAAGTGCAAGACAATCTCAATGTCTTTATCTACGTGTAGAAAAACCACACCATTTGTACGTGAAAAACACAAGGTACTTGATACAGTCTGCTGTAAAAAGTACAACTGAACACTGACCCACTTCAGTAAGGTGCCAAAAGATGCGGAATTGAGCCAGGCATCGGCAGCTGTTGAAAAATTGCCAATTTCCCCTGGTTTCCATGGAGTAAGAGCCGTTGCTGGGCACGTGATTATGACATAAATGATCATTCAATTGTCACTACAGCCAAAAGGATTGGTTGGAGAGCAACGCGGTTTGCACCATTCGATTTCTCGTCACAAAATACGTCGGATTAGCCTCTTACTACTAGCACTGGAACAGTTTTTCCACTTTTGCATTTTTGCCTGGTCTTTTTGTTAATTGAAATCGGCTACACTGTACTCTGTACAATCGCGACTGGTCATTACTATATTCAACTTTTGACTATAAGTTATGTGCCCTTCGGTAGCCCAGAAGACGTCAAATCTTTCGGCTAAGCCCATTTAACTCACCCAGCAATTGTCTTACTTCTAAGTGCAAGACAATCTCAATGTCTTTATCTACGTGTAGAAAAACCAGACCATTTGTACATAAAAAACACAAGGTACTTGATACACTCTGCTGTAAAAAGTACAACTAAACACTGACCCACATTTATAAGGTGCAAAAGATACGGAATTGGGCCAGGCATCGGCAGCTGTTAAAAAATTGCAAATATCCTTGGTTTCCATGGAGTAAGAGCCGTTGCTGGGCACGTGATTATGACATAAATGATCATTCAATTGTCACTACAGCCAAAAGTATTGGTCGGAGAGCAACGCGGTTTGCACCATTTGATTTCTCGTCACAAAATACGTCGGATTAGCCTCTTACCAGCAGCACTGGAACAGTTTTTCCACTTTTGCATTTTTGCGTGGTCTTTTGTTAATTGAAACCGGCTACACTGTACTCTGTACAATCGCGACTTGTCATTACTATATTCAACTTTTGACTATAAGTTATGTGTTCTTCGGTAGCTCAGAAGACGTCAAATCTTTCGGCTAAGCCCATTTAACTCACCCAGCAATTGTCTTACTTCTAAGTCCAAGACAATCTCAATGTCTTTATCTACGTGTAGAAAAACCACACCATTTGTACATAAAAAACACAAGGTACTTGATACAGTCTGCTGTAAAAAGTACAACTAAACACTGACCCACATTTATAAGGTGCCAAAAGATGCGGAATGGGCCAGGCATCGGCAGCTGTTGAAAAATTGCCAATTTCCCTGGTTTCCATGGAGTAAGAGCCGTTGCTGGGCACGTGATTATGACATAAATGATCATTCAATTGTCACTACAGCAAAAGGATTGGTTGGAGAGCAACGCGGTTTGCACCATTCGATTTCTCGTCACAAAATACGTCGGATTAGCCTCTTACTACTAGCACTGGAACAGTTTTTCCACTTTTGCATTTTTGCCTGGTCTTTTTGTTAATTGAAATCGGCTACACTGTACTTCTGTACAATCGCGACTGGTCATTACTATATTCAACTTTTGATTATAAGTTATGTGCCCTTCGGTAGCCCAGAAGACCTGAAATCTTTGGGCCAAGCCCATTTAACTCACCAGCAATTGCCTTACTTCTAAGTCCAAGACAATCTCAATGTCTTTATCTACGTGTAGAAAAACCACACCATTTGTACGTGAAAAAAAATAAGGTACTTGATACAGTCTGCTGTAAAAAAGTACAACTGAACACTGACCCACTTCAGTAAGGTGCAACAGATGCGGAATTGAGCCAGGTATCGGCAGCTGTTGAAAAATTGCAAACTTCCTGGTTTCCATGGAGTAAGAGCCGTTGCTGGGCACGTGATTATAACATAAATGATCATTCAATTGTCACTACAGGCAAAAGTATTGGTCGGACAGCAACGCGGTTTGCACCATTCGATTTCTCGTCACCAAATACGTCGGATTAGCCTCTTACCAGCAGCACTGGAACAATTTTTCCAATTTTGCATTTTTGCCTGGTCTTTGTGTTAATTGAAACCGGCT